>NC_086106.1:53162256-53426318 GCF_963921235.1 Mobula hypostoma | reverse complement strand
TGTCCTTCTGCTGAGTGTGTGTTCGTGTCCTTCTGCTGAGTGTGCGTTCGTGTCCTTCTGCTGAGTGTGCGTTCGTGTCGTGTCCTTCTGCTGAGTGTGTGTTCGTGTCCTTCTGCTGAGTGTGTGTTCGTGTCCTTCTGCTGAGTGTGTGATCGTGTCCTTCTGCTGAGTGTGTGTTCGTGCCCTTCTGCTGAGTGTGTGATCAGGTCCTTCTGCTAAGAGTGTGTTCGTGTCCTTCTGCTGAGTGTGTGTTCGTGTCCTTCTGCTGAGTGTGTGTTCGTGTCCTTCTGCTGAGTGTGCGTTCGTGCCCTTCTGCTGAGTGTGCGTTCGTGTCCTTCTGCTGAGTGTGTGTTCGTGCCCTTCTGCTGAGTGTGTGTTCGTGTCCTTCTGCTGAGTGTGTGATCGTGTCCTTCTGCTGAGTGTGTGTTCGTGCCCTTCTGCTGAGTGTGTGATCGTGTCCTTCTGCTGAGTGTGTGTTCGTGCCCTTCTGCTGAGTGTGTGTTCGTGCCCTTCTGCTGAGTGTGCGATCGTGCCCTTCTGCTGAGTGTGTGTTCGTGTCCTTCTGCTGAGTGTGTGTTCGTGCCCTTCTGCTGAGTGTGTGTTCGTGTCCTTCTGCTGAGTGTGTGTTCGTGTCCTTCTGCTGAGTGTGCGTTCGTGCCCTTCTGCTGAGTGTGCATTCGTGTCCTTCTGCTGAGTGTGTGTTCGTGTCCTTCTGCTGAGTGTGTGTTCGTGTCCTTCTGCTGAGTGTGTGTTCGTGTCCTTCTGCTGAGTGTGTGTTCGTGCCCTTCTGCTGAGTGTGTATTCGTGCCCTTCTGCTGAGTGTGTGTTCGTGCCCTTCTGCTGAGTGTGTGTTCGTGCCCTTCTGCTGAGTGTGTGTTCGTGCCCTTCTGCTGAGTGTGTGTTCGTGTCCTTCTGCTGAGTGTGTGTTCGTGTCCTTCTGCTGAGTGTGTGTTCGCGTCCTTCTGCTGAGTGTGTGTTCGCGTCCTTCTGCTGAGTGTGTGATCGTGTCCTTCTGCTGAGTGTGTGTTTGCGCCCTTCTGCTGAGTGTGTGATCAGGTCCTTCTGCTAAGAGTGCGTTCATGTCCTTCTGCTGAGTGTGTGATCAGGTCCTTCTGCTGAGTGTGTGTTCGTGTCCTTCTGCTGAGTGTGAGTTCGTGCCCTTCTGCTGAGTGTGCGTTCGTGTCCTTCTGCTGAGTGTGCGTTCGTGCCCTTCTGCTGAGTGTGTGTTCGTGCCCTTCTGCTGAGTGTGTGTTCGTGTCCTTCTGCTGAGTGTGTGATCGTGTCCTTCTGCTGAGTGTGTGTTCGTGCCCTTCTGCTGAGTGTGTGTTCGTGCCCTTCTGCTGAGTGTGTGTTCGTGTCCTTCTGCTGAGTGTGCGTTCGTGCCCTTCTGCTGAGTGTGCGTTCGTGTCCTTCTGCTGAGTGTGTGTTCGCGTCCTTCTGCTGAGTGTGTGTTCGTGTCCTTCTGCTGAGTGTGTGTTCGTGCCCTTCTGCTGAGTGTGCGATCGTGCCCTTCTGCTGAGTGTGCGTTCGTGCCCTTCTGCTGAGTGTGTGTTCGTGCCCTTCTGCTGAGTGTGTGTTCGTGTCCTTCTGCTGAGTGTGTGTTCGTGCCCTTCTGCTGAGTGTGTGATCGTGTCCTTCTGCTGAGTGTGTGTTCGCGTCCTTCTGCTGAGTGTGTGTTCGCGTCCTTCTGCTGAGTGTGTGATCGTGTCCTTCTGCTGAGTGTGTGTTCGCGCCCTTCTGGTGAGTGTGTGATCAGGTCCTTCTGCTAAGAGTGCGTTCATGTCCTTCTGCTGAGTGTGTGATCAGGTCCTTCTGCTAAGAGTGTGATCAGGTCCTTCTGCTGAGTGTGTGTTCGTGTCCTTCTGCTGAGTGTGTGATCGTGTCCTTCTGCTGAGTGTGTGTTCGTGCCCTTCTGCTGAGTGTGCGTTCGTGTCCTTCTGCTGAGTGTGCGATCGTGCCCTTCTGCTGAGTGTGCGTTCGTGCCCTTCTGCTGTGTGTGTGTTCGTGCCCTTCTGCTGAGTGTGTGTTCGTGTCCTTCTGCTGAGTGTGTGATCGTGTCCTTCTGCTGAATGTGTGTTCGTGCCCTTCTGCTGAGTGTGCATTCGTGCCCTTCTGCTGATTGTGTGTTCGTGCCACTCTGCTGAGTGTGTGTTCGTGTCCTTCTGCTGAGTGTGTGTTCGTGCCCTTCTGCTGAGTGTGTGATCGTGTCCTTCTGCTGAGTGTGTGTTCGCGTCCTTCTGCTGAGTGTGTGTTCGCGTCCTTCTGCTGAGTGTGTGATCGTGTCCTTCTGCTGAGTGTGTGTTCGCGCCCTTCTGGTGAGTGTGTGATCAGGTCCTTCTGCTAAGAGTGCGTTCATGTCCTTCTGCTGAGTGTGTGATCAGGTCCTTCTGCTAAGAGTGTGATCAGGTCCTTCTGCTGAGTGTGTGTTCGTGTCCTTCTGCTGAGTGTGTGATCGTGTCCTTCTGCTGAGTGTGTGTTCGTGCCCTTCTGCTGAGTGTGCGTTCGTGTCCTTCTGCTGAGTGTGCGATCGTGCCCTTCTGCTGAGTGTGCGTTCGTGCCCTTCTGCTGTGTGTGTGTTCGTGCCCTTCTGCTGAGTGTGTGTTCGTGTCCTTCTGCTGAGTGTGTGATCGTGTCCTTCGGCTGAATGTGTGTTCGTGCCCTTCTGCTGAGCATGTAATCGTCTCCTTCTGCTGAGTGTGTGTTCGTGCCCTTCTGCTGAGTGTGCGATTGTGCCCTTCTGCCGAGTGTGTGTTCGTGTCCTTCTGCCGAGTGTCTAATCATGTCCTTCTGCCGAGTGTGTGTTCGCGTCCTTCTGCCGAGTGTGTGTTCGCGTCCTCCTGCTGAGTGTGTGTTCACGTCCTTCTGCTGAGTGTGTGTTCGCGTCCTTCTGCTGAGTGTGTGTTCGCGTCCTTCTGCTGAGTGTGTGATCGTGTCCTTCTGCTGAGTGTGTGTTCGTGCCCTTCTGCTGAGTGTGTGTTCGTGCCCTTCTGCTGAGTGTGTGTTCGTGTCCTTCTGCTGAGTGTGTGATCGTGTCCTTCTGCTGAGTGTGCGTTCGTGCCCTTCTGCTGAGTGTGTGATCGGGTCCTTCTCTGGAGTGTGTGTTCGTGTCCTTCTGCTGAGTGTGTGTTCGTGCCCTTCTGCTGAGTGTGCGATCGTGTCCTTCTGCTGAGTGTGTGTTCGTGTCCTTCTGCTGAGTGTGCGTTCGTGCCCTTCTGCTGAGTGTGTGTTCGTGTCCTTCTGCTGAGTGTGTGTTCGTGTCCTTCTGCTGAGTGTGTGATCGTGTCCTTCTGCTGAGTGTGTGTTCGTGCCCTTCTGCTGAGTGTGTGTTCGTGCCCTTCTGTTGAGTGTGTGTTCGTGTCCTTCTGCTGAGTGTGCGTTCGTGCCCTTCTGCTGAGTGTGTGTTCGTGTCCTTCTGCTGAGTGTGTGTTCGTGTCCTTCTGCTGAGTGTGTGTTCGTGTCCTTCTGCTGAGTGTGTGTTCGTGCCCTTCTGCTGAGTGTGTGTTCGTGTCCTTCTGCTGAGTGTGCGTTCGTGCCCTTCTGCTGAGTGTGTGTTCGTGTCCTTCTGCTGAGTGTGTGTTCGTGTCCTTCTGCTGAGTGTGTGTTCGTGTCCTTCTGCTGAGTGTGTGTTCGTGTCCTTCTGCTGAGTGTGTGTTCGTGCCCTTCTGCTGAGTGTGTGTTCGTGCCCTTCTGCTGAGTGTGTGTTCGTGTCCTTCTGCTGAGTGTGTGTTCGTGCCCTTCTGCTGAGTGTGTGATCGTGTCCTTCTGCTGAGTGTGTGTTCGTGCCCTTCTGCTTGAGTGTGTGTTCGTGTCCTTCTGCTGAGTGTGTGTTCGTGCCCTTCTGCTGAGTGTGCGATCGTGTCCTTCTGCTGAGTGTGTGTTCGTGTCCTTCTGCTGAGTGTGTGTTCGTGCCCTTCTGCTGAGTGTGTGTTCGTGTCCTTCTGCTGAGTGTGTGTTCGTGCCCTTCTGCTGAGTGTGTGTTCGTGTCCTTCTGCTGAGTGTGTGTTCGTGACCTTCTGCTGAGTGTGTGATCGTGCCCTTCTGTTGAGTGTGTGTTCATGTCCTTCTGCTGAGTGTGCGTTCGTTACCTTCTGCTGAGTGTGCGTTCGTGTCCTTCTGCTGAGTGTGTGTTCGTGTCCTTCTGCTGAGTGTGTGTTCGTGTCCTTCTGCTGAGTGTGTGTTCGTGCCCTTCTGCTGAGTGTGCGATCGTGTCCTTCTGCTGAGTGTGTGTTCGTGCCCTTCTGCTGAGTGTGTGTTCGTGCCCTTCTGCTGAGTGTGTGTTCGTGTCCTTCTGCTGAGTGTGTGTTCGTGTCCTTCTGCTGAGTGTGCGTTCGTGCCCTTCTGCTGAGTGTGTGTTCGTGTCCTTCTGCTGAGTGTGTGTTCGTGCCCTTCTGCTGAGTGTGCGTTCGTGCCCTTCTGCTGAGTGTGTGTTCGTGTCCTTCTGCTGAGTGTCTGATCATGTCCTTCTGCTGAGTGTGTGTTCGCGTCCTTCTGCCGAGTGTGTGTTCGCGTCCTTCTGCTGAGTGTGTGTTTGCGCCCTTCTGCTGAGTGTGTGATCAGGTCCTTCTGCTAAGAGTGCGTTCATGTCCTTCTGCTGAGTGTGTGATCAGGTCTTTCTGCTAAGAGTGTGTTCGTGTCCTTCTGCTGAGTGTGTGTTCGTGTCCTTCTGCTGAGTGTGTGATCGTGTCCTTCTGCTGAGTGTGCGTTCGTGTCCTTCTGCTGAGTGTGCGTTCGTGTCCTTCTGCTGAGTGTGTGTTCGTGTCCTTCTGCTGAGTGTGTGTTCGTGTCCTTCTGCTGAGTGTGTGTTCGTGCCCTTCTGCTGAGTGTGTGTTCGTGCCCTTCTGCTGAGTGTGCGTTCGTGCCCTTCTGCTGAGTGTGTGTTCGTGCCCTTCTGCTGAGTGTGTGTTCGTGCCCTTCTGCTGAGTGTGTGTTCGTGTCCTTCTGCTGAGTGTGTGTTCGTGTCCTTCTGCTGAGTGTGTGTTCGTGTCCTTCTGCTGAGTGTGTGTTCGTGTCCTTCTGCTGAGTGTGTGTTCGTGTCCTTCTGCTGAGTGTGTGTTCGTGTCCTTCTGCTGAGTGTGTGTTCGTGCCCTTCTGCTGAGTGTGTGATCGTGCCCTTCTGCTGAGTGTGCGTTCGTGCCCTTCTGCTGAGTGTGTGTTCGTGCCCTTCTGCTGAGTGTGTGTTCGTGTCCTTCTGCCGAGTGTCTGATCAGGTCCCTTCTGCCGAGTGTGTGTTCGCGTCCTTCTGCCGAGTGTGTGTTCGCGTCCTCCTGCTGAGTGTGTGTTCATGTCCTTCTGCTGAGTGTGCATTCGTTACCTTCTGCTGAGTGTGCGTTCGTGTCCTTCTGCTGAGTGTGTGTTCGTGTCCTTCTGCCGAGTGTCTGATCATGTCCTTCTGCCGAGTGTGTGTTCGCGTCCTTCTGCCGAGTGTGTGTTCGCGTCCTCCTGCTGAGTGTGTGTTCGCGTCCTTCTGCTGAGTGTGTGATCGTGTCCTTCTGCTGAGTGTGTGTTTGCGCCCTTCTGCTGAGTGTGTGATCAGGTCCTTCTGCTAAGAGTGCGTTCATGTCCTTCTGCTGAGTGTGTGATCAGGTCTTTCTGCTAAGAGTGTGTTCGTGTCCTTCTGCTGAGTGTGAGTTCGTGCCCTTCTGCTGAGTGTGCGTTCGTGTCCTTCTGCTGAGTGTGCGTTCGTGCCCTTCTGCTGAGTGTGTGTTCGTGTCCTTCTGCTGAGTGTGTGTTCGTGCCCTTCTGCTGAGTGTGCGTTCGTGCCCTTCTGCTGAGTGTGCGTTCGTGCCCTTCTGCTGAGTGTGTGTTCGTGCCCTTCTGCTGAGTGTGTGTTCGTGTCCTTCTGCTGAGTGTGTGATCGTGTCCTTCTGCTGAATGTGTGTTCGTGCCCTTCTGCTGAGCGTGTGATCGTGTCCTTCTGCTGAGTGTGTGTTCGTGCCCTTCTGCTGAGTGTGCGATTGTGCCCTTCTGCCGAGTGTGTGTTCGTGTCCTTCTGCCGAGTGTCTGATCATGTCCTTCTGCCGAGTGTGTGTTCGCGTCCTTCTGCCGAGTGTGTGTTCGCGTCCTCCTGCTGAGTGTGTGTTCATGTCCTTCTGCTGAGTGTGCATTCGTTACCTTCTGCTGAGTGTGCGTTCGTGTCCTTCTGCTGAGTGTGTGTTCGCGTCCTTCTGCTGAGTGTGTGTTCGTGTCCTTCTGCTGAGTGTGTGTTTGTGCCCTTCTGCTGAGTGTGCGATCATGCCCTTCTGCTGAGTGTGTGTTCGTGCCCTTCTGCTGAGTGTGTGTTCGTGCCCTTCTGCTGAGTGTGTGTTCGTGTCCTTCTGCCGAGTGTCTGATCATGTCCTTCTGCCGAGTGTGTGTTCGCGTCCTTCTGCCGAGTGTGTGTTCGCGTCCTCCTGCTGAGTGTGTGTTCGCGTCCTTCTGCTGAGTGTGTGATCGTGTCCTTCTGCTGAGTGTGTGTTTGCGCCCTTCTGCTGAGTGTGTGATCAGGTCCTTCTGCTAAGAGTGCGTTCATGTCCTTCTGCTGAGTGTGTGATCAGGTCTTTCTGCTAAGAGTGTGTTCGTGTCCTTCTGCTGAGTGTGAGTTCGTGCCCTTCTGCTGAGTGTGCGTTCGTGTCCTTCTGCTGAGTGTGCGTTCGTGCCCTTCTGCTGAGTGTGTGTTCGTGTCCTTCTGCTGAGTGTGTGTTCGTGCCCTTCTGCTGAGTGTGCGTTCGTGCCCTTCTGCTGAGTGTGCGTTCGTGCCCTTCTGCTGAGTGTTTGTTCGTGCCCTTCTGCTGAGTGTGTGTTCATGTCCTTCTGCTGAGTGTGCGTTCGTTACCTTCTGCTGAGTGTGCGTTCGTGTCCTTCTGCTGAGTGTGTGTTCGCGTCCTTCTGCTGAGTGTGTGTTCGTGTCCTTCTGCTGAGTGTGTGTTTGTGCCCTTCTGCTGAGTGTGCGATCATGCCCTTCTGCTGAGTGTGCGTTCGTGCCCTTCTGCAGAGTGTGTGTTCGTGCCCTTCTGCTGAGTGTGTGTTCGTGTCCTTCTGCTGAGTGTGTGTTCGTGCCCTTCTGCTGAGTGTGTGATCGTGTCCTTCTGCTGAGTGTGTGTTCGTGCCCTTCTGCTGAGTGTGTGTTCGTGCCCTTCTGCTGAGTGTGCGATTGTGCCCTTCTGCCGAGTGTGTGTTCGTGTCCTTCTGCCGAGTGTCTGATCATGTCCTTCTGCCGAGTGTGTGTTCGCGTCCTTCTGCCGAGTGTGTGTTCGCGTCCTTCTGCTGAGTGTGTGTTCACGTCCTTCTGCTGAGTGTGTGTTCGCGTCCTTCTGCTGAGTGTGTGTTCGCGTCCTTCTGCTGAGTGTGTGATCGTGTCCTTCTGCTGAGTGTGTGTTTGCGCCCTTCTGCTGAGTGTGTGATCAGGTCCTTCTGCTAAGAGTGCGTTCATGTCCTTCTGCTGAGTGTGTGATCAGGTCCTTCTGCTAAGAGTGCGTTCATGTCCTTCTGCTGAGTGTGTGATCAGGTCTTTCTGCTAAGAGTGTGTTCGTGTCCTTCTGCTGAGTGTGTGTTCGTGTCCTTCTGCTGAGTGTGTGATCGTGTCCTTCTGCTGAGTGTGTGTTCGTGCCCTTCTGCTGAGTGTGCGTTCGTGTCCTTCTGCTGAGTGTGCGTTCGTGTCCTTCTGCTGAGTGTGCGATCGTGCCCTTCTGCTGAGTGTGTGTTCGTGTCCTTCTGCTGACTGTGTGTTCGTGCCCTTCTCCTGAGTGTGCGATCGTGCCCTTCTGCTGAGTGTGCGTTCGTGCCCTTCTGCTGAGTGTGCATTCGTGCCCTTCTGCTGAGTGTGTGTTCGTGTCCTTCTGCTGAGTGTGTGATCGTGTCCTTCTGCTGAGTGTGTGTTCGTGCCCTTCTGCTGAGTGTGCGATCGTGCCCTTCTGCTGAGTGTGCCTTCGTGCCCTTCTGCTGAGTGTGCATTCGTGCCCTTCTGCTGAGTGTGTGTTCGTGTCCTTCTGCTGAGTGTGTGATCGTGTCCTTCTGCTGAGTGTGCGTTCGTGTCCTTCTGCTGAGTGTGCGTTCGTGTCCTTCTGCTGAGTGTGCGATCGTGCCCTTCTGCTGAGTGTGTGTTCGTGTCCTTCTGCTGAGTGTGTGTTCGTGCCCTTCTGCTGAGCGTGTGATCGTGTCCTTCTGCTGAGTGTGTGTTCGTGCCCTTCTGCTGAGTGTGCGATTGTGCCCTTCTGCCGAGTGTGTGTTCGTGTCCTTCTGCTGAGTGTGCATTCGTGTCCTTCTGCTGAGTGTGTGTTCGCGTCCTTCTGCTGAGTGTGTGTTCGTGTCCTTCTGCTGAGTGTGTGTTCGTGTCCTTCTGCTGAGTGTGTGTTCGTGTCCTTCTGCCGAGTGTCTGATCATGTCCTTCTGCTGAGTGTGTGTTCGCGTCCTTCTGCTGAGTGTGTGTTCGCGTCCTTCTGCTGAGTGTGTGTTCGCGCCCTTCTGCTGAGTGTGTGATCAGGTCCTTCTGCTAAGAGTGCGTTCGTGTCCTTCTGCTGAGTGTGTGATCAGGTCCTTCTGCTAAGAGTGTGTTCGTGTCCTTCTGCTGAGTGTGTGTTCGTGTCCTTCTGCTGAGTGTGTGTTCGTGCCCTTCTGCTGAGTGTGTGTTCGTGCCCTTCTGCTGAGTGTGCGTTCGTGCCCTTCTGCTGAGTGTGCGTTCGTGCCCTTCTGCTGAGTGTGTGTTCGTGTCCTTCTGCTGAGTGTGCGTTCGTTACCTTCTGCTGAGTGTGCGTTCGTGTCCTTCTGCTGAGTGTGTGTTCGCGTCCTTCTGCTGAGTGTGTGTTCGTGTCCTTCTGCTGACTGTGTGTTCGTGCCCTTCTCCTGAGTGTGCGATCGTGCCCTTCTGCTGAGTGTGCGTTCGTGCCCTTCTGCTGAGTGTGCGTTCGTGCCCTTCTGCTGAGTGTGCGTTCGTGCCCTTCTGCTGAGTGTGTGTTCGTGTCCTTCTGCTGAGTGTGTGTTCGTGTCCTTCTGCTGAGTGTGTGTTCGTGTCCTTCTGCTGAGTGTGTGTTCGTGTCCTTCTGCTGAGTGTGTGTTCGTGCCCTTCTGCTGAGTGTGCGTTCGTGCCCTTCTGCTGAGTGTGCGTTCGTGCCCTTCTGCTGAGTGTGTGTTCGTGCCCTTCTGCTGAGTGTGTGTTCGTGTCTTTCTGCTGAGTGTGTGATCGTGTCCTTCTGCTGAGCGTGTGATCGTGTCCTTCTGCTGAGTGTGTGTTCGTGCCCTTCTGCTGAGTGTGCGATTGTGCCCTTCTGCCGAGTGTGTGTTCGTGTCCTTCTGCCGAGTGTCTGATCATGTCCTTCTGCCGAGTGTGTGTTCGCGTCCTTCTGCCGAGTGTGTGTTCGCGTCCTCCTGCTGAGTGTGTGTTCATGTCCTTCTGCTGAGTGTGCATTCGTTACCTTCTGCTGAGTGTGCGTTCGTGTCCTTCTGCTGAGTGTGTGTTCGCGTCCTTCTGCTGAGTGTGTGATCGTGTCCTTCTGCTGAGTGTGTGTTTGCGCCCTTCTGCTGAGTGTGTGATCAGGTCCTTCTGCTAAGAGTGCGTTCATGTCCTTCTGCTGAGTGTGTGATCAGGTCTTTCTGCTAAGAGTGTGTTCGTGTCCTTCTGCTGAGTGTGAGTTCGTGCCCTTCTGCTGAGTGTGCATTCGTGTCCTTCTGCTGAGTGTGCGTTCGTGCCCTTCTGCTGAGTGTGTGTTCGTCTCCTTCTGCTGAGTGTGTGTTCGTGCCGTTCTGCTGAGTGTGCGTTCGTGCCCTTCTGCTGAGTGTGCGTTCGTGCCCTTCTGCTGAGTGTTTGTTCGTGCCCTTCTGCTGAGTGTGTGTTCATGTCCTTCTGCTGAGTGTGCGTTCGTTACCTTCTGCTGAGTGTGCGTTCGTGTCCTTCTGCTGAGTGTGTGTTCGCGTCCTTCTGCTGAGTGTGTGTTCGTGTCCTTCTGCTAAGTGTGTGTTTGTGCCCTTCTGCTGAGTGTGCGATCCTGCCCTTCTGCTGAGTGTGCGTTCGTGCCCTTCTGCTGAGTGTGTGTTCGTGCCCTTCTGCTGAGTGTGTGTTCGTGTCCTTCTGCTGAGTGTGTGTTCGTGCCCTTCTGCTGAGTGTGTGATCATGTCCTTCTGCTGAGTGTGTGTTCGTGCCCTTCTGCTGAGTGTGTGTTCGTGCCCTTCTGCTGAGTGTGCGATTGTGCCCTTCTGCCGAGTGTGTGTTCGTGTCCTTCTGCCCAGTGTCTGATCATGTCCTTCTGCCGAGTGTGTGTTCGCGTCCTTCTGCCGAGTGTGTGTTCGCGTCCTTCTGCTGAGTGTGTGTTCACGTCCTTCTGCTGAGTGTGTGTTCGCGTCCTTCTGCTGAGTGTGTGTTCGCGTCCTTCTGCTGAGTGTGTGATCGTGTCCTTCTGCTGAGTGTGTGTTTGCGCCCTTCTGCTGAGTGTGTGATCAGGTCCTTCTGCTAAGAGTGCGTTCATGTCCTTCTGCTGAGTGTGTGATCAGGTCCTTCTGCTAAGGGTGCGTTCATGTCCTTCTGCTGAGTGTGTGATCAGGTCTTTCTGCTAAGAGTGTGTTCGTGTCCTTCTGCTGAGTGTGTGTTCGTGTCCTTCTGCTGAGTGTGTGATCGTGTCCTTCTGCTGAGTGTGTGTTCGTGCCCTTCTGCTGAGTGTGCGTTCGTGTCCTTCTGCTGAGTGTGCGTTCGTGTCCTTCTGCTGAGTGTGCGATCGTGCCCTTCTGCTGAGTGTGTGTTCGTGTCCTTCTGCTGACTGTGTGTTCGTGCCCTTCTCCTGAGTGTGCGATCGTGCCCTTCTGCTGAGTGTGCGTTCGTGCCCTTCTGCTGAGTGTGCATTCGTGCCCTTCTGCTGAGTGTGTGTTCGTGTCCTTCTGCTGAGTGTGTGATCGTGTCCTTCTGCTGAGTGTGTGTTCGTGCCCTTCTGCTGAGTGTGCGATCGTGCCCTTCTGCTGAGTGTGCCTTCGTGCCCTTCTGCTGAGTGTGCATTCGTGCCCTTCTGCTGAGTGTGTGTTCGTGCCCCTCTGCTGAGTGTGTGTTCGTGTCCTTCTGCTGAGTGTGTGATCGTGTCCTTCTGCTGAGTGTGTGTTCGTGCCCTTCTGCTGAGTGTGTGATCGTGTCCTTCTGCTGAGTGTGTGTTTGCGTCCTTCTGCTGAGTGTGTGTTCGTGCCCTTCTGGTGAGTGTGTGATCAGGTCCTTCTGCTAAGAGTGCGTTCATGTCCTGCTGCTGAGTGTGTGATCGTGTCCTTCTGTTGAGTGTGTGTTCGTGCCCTTCTGCCGAGTGTGTGTTCGTGCCCTTCTGCCGAGTGTGTGTTCGTGCCCTTCTGCCGAGTGTGTGTTCTCGTCCTTCTGCCGAGTGTGTGTTCACGTCCTTCTGCCGAGTGTGTGTTCGCGTCCTTCTGCTGAGTGTGTGTTCGTCCTTCTGCTGAGTGTGTGTTCGCGTCCTTCTGCTGAGTGTGTGATCGTGTCCTTCTGCTGAGTGTGTGTTCGCGCCCTTCTGCTGAGTGTGTGATCAGGTCCTTCTGCTAAGAGTGCGTTCATGTCCTTCTGCTGAGTGTGTGATCAGGTCCTTCTGCTAAGAGTGTGTTCGTGTCCTTCTGCCGAGTGTGTGTTCGCGTCCTTCTGCCGAGTGTGTGTTCGCGTCCTTCTGCCGAGTGTGTGTTCGCGTCCTTCTGCTGAGTGTGTGTTCGTCCTTCTGCTGAGTGTGTGTTCGCGTCCTTCTGCTGAGTGTGCGTTCGTGCCCTTCTGCTGAGTGTGCATTCGTGCCCTTCTGCTGAGTGTGTGTTCGTGCCCTTCTGCTGAGTGTGTGTTCGTGTCCTTCTGCTGAGTGTGTGATCGTGTCCTTCTGCTGAGTGTGCGTTCGTGCCCTTCTGCTGAGTGTGTGATCGTGTCCTTCTGTTGAGTGTGTGTTCGTGTCCTTCTGCTGAGTGTGTGTTCGTGCCCTTCTGCTGAGTGTGCGATCGTGTCCTTCTGCTGAGTGTGTGTTCGTGTCCTTCTGCTGAGTGTGCGTTCGTGCCCTTCTGCTGAGTGTGTGTTCGTGTCCTTCTGCTGAGTGTGTGTTCGTGTCCTTCTGCTGAGTGTGTGATCGTGTCCTTCTGCTGAGTGTGTGTTCGTGCCCTTCTGCTGAGTGTGTGTTCGTGTCCTTCTGCTGAGTGTGTGTTCGCGTCGTTTTGCTGAGTGTGCGTTCGTGCCCTTCTGCTGAGTGTGCATGCGTGCCCTTCTGCTGAGTGTGCGTTCGTGTCCTTCTGCTGAGTGTGTGATCGTGTCCTTCTGCTGAGTCTGTTTTCGTGCCCTTCTGCTGAGTGTGTGATCGTGTCCTTCTGCTGAGTGTGTGTTCGTGTCCTTCTGCTGAGTGTGCGTTCGTGCCCTTCTGCTGAGTGTGTGTACGTGTCCTTCTGCTGAGTGTGTGTTCGTGTCCTTCTGCTGAGTGTGTGATCGTGTCCTTCTGCTGAGTGTGTGTTCGTCCTTCTGCTGAGTGTGTGTTCGTGCCCTTCTGCTGAGTGTGTGTTCGTGCCCTTCTGCTGAGTATGTGTTCGTGTCCTTCTGCTGAGTGTGTGATCGTGTCCTTCTGCTGAGTGTGTGTTCGTGCCCTTCTGCTGAGTGTGTGTTCGTGTCCTTCTGCTGAGTGTGTGTTCATGTCCTTCTGCTGCTGTAGCCCATCCACTTCAGAGTTCGATGTGTTGTGCATTCAAAAATGTTCTTCTCCACACCATTGTTGTAACATGTGGTTATTTGAGTTACTGTAACCTCCCTGTCGATTTGAACCAGTCTGGCTATTCTCCTCTGACCTTTCTCATTAACAAGGCTTTTTCACGCACAGAACTGCCGCTCACTGGATAGTTTTCTGCTCTTCGCACTGTTCTCAGTAAATTCTAGGGACTGTTATGTGTGAAAATCTCAGGGGATCAGCTGTTTCTGAGATACTCAAAGCACCCCGTCTGACACCAACAATCATTGCACCATCAAAGCCACTTATTTAACACTTCCTCCCCAATCCAATGTTTGTTCTGAACAACTGAACCTCTTGACCATCTCCGTATGCTTCTATGCTTTGAGTTGCTGCCACATGATTGGCTGATTAGATATTGGCACTGACAAGCGCAGATATACGGATACACCTAACAAAATGGCCACTGAGTGTAAGTCTGTGTCTCTGTCTCATTCTCTCTCGCTTACTCAGGATGTTGAGTATTGTGATTGCTTCAGTGAAAGCATCAACAACACAGAGTCTGACTTGTGGGCAGTTAGAAACACAAGCAGCTTAACCACACAGGCTTGTCACCCTCAATGTGACAGGACAGCCCTTGATCACTGAGGCAGAGAGTATTTGAAGACATAAAGCTCAATCCCAGCACAGAAGTCAGCAGCTGTCGTCCCTGAGACAAAGCTGGGAATACTGGAAAAACTCATCAAGTCAGGCAGCATTTACAAAGAGGGAAACAGTTAATACTGGACATGAAGAGTCTTTGACCTGAAGCATTAACTGTTCCTTTCTCCAGGTGATGTCTGACCTGCTGAGATTTTCTAGAATTTTCTGTTTTGATTTCAGATTTCTAGCAGCTACATTTTTTTTCCAGCAGAGATCCCTGCCTTCCTCTGTGCTTCTAGAATCTGGAGGAGAGCCCATGGGAATGTAGGATTCATGTGAATGGATGTTACTTTCAGTGGAAATCCTGGTCTTCCTCTGTGCTTTTGAGACCAGACCACAGCAAATCTCCTCAAAGCACCAATGATGTCTCCACAGGTCTTTCAAATTCAATAGAAGAACAAATGAGACAAATACTGTGTGCTTTCACAGGCTAGTATCCTCAGTACTGGTTAGTTACACTCAGTTGGCAGCACAGTGGCAAAACTAGAAAAGAGGCTGCCTCACTATACCAGGGATCATAGTTCGACACTGGCCTCCAGTGCTTTTCATGTGGACTCCCCGCATTCTCCCTGAAACTGTAAGAGTTTACTGTAGATACTCTGATTTCTTTCCACATCCCAACGGTAAGTGAGTTGGTAAGTTAATTGGTTGCTGCAGATTGCCGCTCCTGTCTGGGTAAGTGGTAGAATCTGGAGGAGAGTCCATGGGAATGTAGGATTCGTGTGAATGGATGTTATTTTCAGTGGAGTTCCATCTTCCCCTGCACTTCTGAGACCAGACCATAGCAAATATCCTCAAAGCACCAATGATGTCTCCACAAGTCTTTCAAATTCAATAGAAGAACAAGAACAATGTAGGGTTAATGTAAATGGATGGATAAGAGTAAGAACAGACCCAGTGGGCCGAAAGGCCTGTTTTTGTGCATTATTTCTCAATGATTCTATCAAGCAGTCAATATTGTTTGGTACTGATGTTGAGATTGGTTGAATTTTGTTACCTGTACCAAGATATAGAGAACAGCCTATCTTGCATGCCGCTTATACGATCAAATCATTGCATAGTGTATTGACTTAGAATAAGGTCGAACAATAACAATGCAGAATAACGCGTAACAGCTACAGAGAAAGTGCAGGTGAATGATAACTTGCAAGATCAGAACAAGGCAGGTTGTGAGGCCAAGAGTTTGCCTTATCATAGCAGAGAGTGTAATTACAGTGGGATAGAAGCTCTCATTGAGTCCGATGGTGCATGAGTACAGGCTATTGTACCTTCTGCCCGATGGGAGAGGAGAGGAAAGGGAATGTCCGCGGTGGGTAGTCTTTGATGATGCTGGCTGCTTTACTGAGGCAGTGGGAGGTATAGACAGGGTCCATGGCTGGCTCCTGTGATGTGTTGAACATGTCCACAACTCTCCACAATTCCTTGTGATCACGTGCAGAGCAGATGTCATTCCAAGCCCTCATGCATCCAGACCAAATGCCTTCTATGGTGCATCAATAAAAATTGAAAGGAATCGATGGAGACAAACCACATTTTTTTAACCTCCTGAGAAAGTACAGGCACTGGGGAGAATTTTTGGCCGTGACATCAACATGTTTGATATCAGACTCCTCAAAAGAGATATGTTGTGTACCTGGCCGGTTACACAACAAAGCTATAAATAAAAACACTGGAGACGGGAGCTAAGTTAACAGGGTTCTTTACTGACTGAAGCCAAACTGAACACACACGTACAGATCAATACATGCCTAATAGCGCATGCTCAATACGTGCCTAATAGGGCATGCAACAACGTGTCCCTACAACATAAAGTAGTCCCATATTATACAGTAGGCTATATGGTACACTCCTCCCTTTTTATTTTAATAGTGTATCAACTGTTTTTTACTGGGGCACTACGCTAAACAAATATGTTTACCCTTAACATACAAATGCCTACCGTTTACTTAGTAACTTAATAATATCAAATTATAACAAAGTAACATAATAATATCAATTTATAACAAGCCTTTTTTTTTAACTTTTGGTCTAAGACCCATTTATAACTCAAGTCTCTGGGGGGACTCTGCCCACTGTGCCGTACTGCTCCAGATGATGATTATGTACCAGCGGTAACAGAAGAAATATGTGAAGCTGTAGCAAAATTAGTCATATTTCGCAAGAGGTGTGATGCATTTTTCGTAGCTTTGGTTTCCATTGTCTGCTTCAAAGATGACTTGCCACCAACAAAAGAAGTGGTTGGTGATCTGCTGTCCCTGCTAGTTATTCAAAAGTTGGGGCAATCCAATGACTCACAGAAAGATCAGTACTTTACCAGTAATCTTTCACCATTTGATGAAGCAGTTGATCAAAATCTTGTTATTCGTTCCATTGTTCTTAGGCTGCTGTTAAAGTACAGTTTTGCTGATATTAAGAATTACCCGCAGTGCTACCTGTCTGATGTTCAAAAAACAAATCTTGGTCAAGAAAATGACACTCTGAAATTACAGCCAGGTATATCTGGTAAAATTAAAAATGAATGGGAAAGGGAACTTCAACTTTGCCTACCTATAGAGATATGGGATAACATTTTTCAATTAGTTAGTTCCTCCTCTATATGTGCCAAACATACACTAATACAATTTAAAGTAGTGCATAGGGCCCATATGTCTAAAGATAAATTAGCCCATTTTTATTCCCATATAAACCCTATTTGTGACAGATGTCACTCTGAGGTGGCTTCTTTAACTCATATGTTTTGGTCCTGTCCTCTTTTGGAAAAGGTCTGGAAAGGTATTTTTGATATTATCTCAACAGTTTTGCATTTTGATTTATAACCCCATCCTATTATGGAAATTTTTGGTTTGCCAATGGTAGAACATAGATTTTAATCCTCTTCAGCCTGTCAGATGATCACATTTGCTACTTTAATGGCCAGAAGATCCATTTTATTGAACTGAAAGGAGACCAATCCTCCTGCCACACACCAATGGTTTTCCCAAACTATATCATGTTTAAATTTAGGAAAAATCAGAAGTGACATTTTTGATCCTTCGGTTAAATTTGAAGAGACTTGGAAACCATTTATTCAACAGTTTCATATGATGTAATTTGACCTTTCCGAATCCTTCTTATTAACTTAAAATATATGAATAGAGGAGCGGAGTTGACAACATTACTGAACATGTTCAATTTAAGAGTCAATTTAAGGTCTAGCCTTGTTTTGTTTCGTTTGCTTTCTTTTTTGGGTTTAGTATTTAGTTTTTTTGTTTTTTTTGGGGGGGTTTCATTGTATTTTTTTCCTTTTTTCTCTATGATTAATTATATTAAGAGTTAGGAAGTCTATTATACTTGTACTATTTGAAACCTTTTTTGTATATGCTTATCAACATTAAGATTATTCCAATCTCTCTGTATTAATATTGTTATTCTGTTTATAATTTTGGAAAATTAATAAAAAGATTTAAAAAGAAAGAAAGAAAGAAAATGACACTGAACTGTATGCACTGTTTCTGAATTGTTTGGCAGATTCTATGTATGATAAATCCCAGTTGTGCACAGTGCAAGAAAAGATTGCATACCTACCTGGCTCAAGAGGGAGAATTCCTTCAGATGCACATTCAGCACAAGTGTGAAAATACAATAGAAACGTTACAGTTTGTTGCTAGAATTCACCTCTGTTTTGATGCTGTTTCTCAACTTCTTTATGCAAAACAAGACACATTGGCTGAGTATTCATAATATGTATGTGCAAAAGAAACTTCTCTGCAAAGGATTATGTGTATGATTCTCAATGGAGGAAATGATTGGTTCAAGATTGACCTTGTGCGAAAGCTGTTCTGTTTGAATGGAATTGATTTTGTCCAAGAACTTTTAAGGGATGACCAATTTTCATGGATCTTTCCCAAGGAAATTGTCAGGAGAAGACGGAGATGCTGGTCTTTTCGAAAATTTAAGCTTATTGAGAGTTCGCAGATCTTCCATTATCTGTTCTTCTGTTAACAAGTAATTTAACTGCACAGGTGCAGGTTTTCGTCTTTTGTCTGTAATTGGAACAGGGTTATTAGGTCTCCCCCTTAGTCTCCTAGTCATTATTGGCTTTACCTCCATAGAATCTCCTATGAGTTCCATTCTTAGCCTTTCATTCTTAATCATTTTTTTCTTTTCTTCTAACTCAATCTTTTAACTTCAAATTCCTACACTGCTGCTTTCTTCTCTTTAATATAATTCCTTTCCACATGTTCTGTCTCCAGTTGCAGAAGAAGCTCTGATTTTCATATCCTTTCCTTGTATCTTCATCCTAGTTTCTTCATCCTTTTCTGCTACTCCTGCAAAGTGCCTTCCAGTAACTGCTGTAGCTGTCTTTTAAGAGATGTCAATTTCTCCTGGTACATCTGCTCTTTTACTTCCAGGTAGTTTTCACCATCCTGCTTATCTTCTTCTGAGTCGCGGCCACTGATACTGCGTTCGTCCTCATCGTCGACGCTGCCTAGCTACTCCTTGTCATTGTAATAGTCGACAATGGGTAAGAGGAGAGCTGCGGACATCTTCCCCGCTGAGCCGCTCTCCTTTGTTGACACATCTAGTGCCTTGATGGCGTGCCAATCCAACTGGATTTTCCTGAGCCATCCACGTCCCAACAACGGTGGTCCTCCATTTTCTAGTACATAGAGGTTCAGCTGCTGTGTTTTGTCTCCGTAGGTCACTGTCACTTTAATTTTACCTTTTGGACACACTTTCTGTCCTGTGTAAGTCTTTAGCAGTAGTTTAGTTTGTTTCAGGCGTATGTGAGAAAACAGTTGTTTGTAGTCGTGTACAGAGATCACTGTTAAACCTGAGCCTGTGTCCAACTCTATTTTCAGTCTCACACCTGCCACTTGTGGAGTGATCCTTATTACTCTTCAATCATCTGTCTCTTTCACGCTGCGAAGTTGCAGGCATTTGCAACAGAACTGCTTTCATCAGAACTGCCTTCTTTCATTTTGTGTACCTTGTTGTATTTTCCTTTCTGGGGTTTTTTGTTTCTCTGTATTTTGCCCTTTTTCTGCTGTTCACTAGCTTTGCATACTCTGCCAGTGTGGCCCTGTTCACCACAGTTTCTGTATTCTTTGTCTTTAAACCAACAGTCACCCGGGTCATGTGACCTATTCCCACAACGGCAACATTTCTTTCCTTCATTTTTGTTCAGCGACATTTTATTTGTGGCATGTTCCAGAGATTTTCATTACATCTCGGAAGCACCTCGTGCGGCTATTTCCATTGATATTGCAATGTTCAGCACCTTCTCTAATGTAAAGTCCCTTTGACACAGAAGCTTCTTCTGTGTGGTTTCACAGTGCATGCCACACACTAACCTGTCCCTCAATGCGTCCGATAGACCCACTCCAAAATGACAATGTTCTGATAATTTGCACAATTCAGCACAATATTCTGAAATGCTTTCATTTTTGCTCTGATTCTGATTGTGAAATTTAAATCCTTCAGCAATGACCAGTGGTTTGGGGTTAAAATGCTGTTGGAGAGTGTCTACTATTTGCTTGAACGTTTTTTCAGCTGACTTTTCAGGGTTAACAAGCTCTATAGCAGGCCGTATGTTTTTGCTCCCATAATACTAAGTAAGACGCAGGCTTTCTTTTTATCACTAACATCATTAGCATCACAATATGACTCCACTCTTTCAATGTAAGTTGCCCAGTCTTCAATGCCACTATCAAGTGCTGTAATGGTTCCAATCATCGCCATCTTTGGTATGTTAATTAAGCCCTGTTCTCACTTTTTTTTTGATTCACGAGACTTTTTTTGCTAGCGCCACAAGCGCACCCTGTCTAAATGCGTGTGTGTCACTCCTTTTTATCTCCTTTCTGGAGCAGGCAGACCCTCAGCCCTGGGGTTCAGCACCGGCTGTGGGCTCGCCTGAACGCGCTATGGCTCCGACTGTGTCTCTTGGTCTCCCGACGTTCCCAACCCCAGCTGTACTCCCACTTCCTTTCAGACTCACTGCCTCACTCTGCCTCTTTCTCCCGCTCCCTGGCTCGTTCCTTGCACTCTTCCTCTGAGTGCCGTTATCAATTAAAATACGGCTTTTCGATACAACGTAGGTTCATTAACCTCGTTGCCAATTTGTTGTGTATGTGGCTGGGTTACATAACAAAGCTATAAATAAAAACGCTGGAGACGGGAGCTAAGTTAATAGGGTTCTTTACTGACAGAAACCAAACTGAACACACACGTACAGATCAATACGTGCCAAATAGCGCATGCAACGTGTCCCTACAACATAAAGTAGTCCCATATTATACAGTAGCTATACAGTACAAAGTGTTTCATTCATAGTTTGTCCTGTGAAGAGTCTGTCAAGTAGTTCAAAGAAAAGGCCAAACCCCTCCCCCTCCCCAAAGAAGTGCAGCATCCCCAGGGCCTGCAAAGCTCTGGCCGACGACCAGCCGAGATGGGGAATGGGCACTTGGGATGCCATATGAGATAGAGAACCTTGAAACCATGTCTCAACAGAACGTGTTGCTGCCCGCTACTTGGAGGCAGCAGAGTTGGTGCACAAAGGCAGCGTACAGTGAGACCATGAGTGACTGTCTTGTGCGTTTCTTTTGTGATCACAAGACCCTGTTAGACATTGATTGCTGCAAGCCTGTCTCCCTTGTTTGGTGACATGACAGGCAGCGAGGCAACATCATCATCTTGGTTTCTGTGAGGAGTAGGCCTCGAGCTGTGGGCTTGCCTGCTGCTGCAGTGAGGAGACGCTGGAGGTGGTGTAGTGTGGCATCTGCGTTCGGTCATTGGTGAGGAGACGCTGGAGGTGGTGTAGCATGGCATCCGTGCTTAGTCATTTGGGGGGAGGGGGGGAGGGGGGGTGAGGGGGTAGTAGCCTCTCCCGTCGGTGCTGTGCCCTAGTGTTGGATTGATGGAATTACAGGCAGGGCTATCGGGAACCATCAATTTGTGGGACTTGTTGCTCAGCGTCTGAGACGAAAATATACTTTTCTTGCATGACTGTTCTTTTTTTTTTCTTGCTATTTTGAATGTGTGCGTATGTTTTTGCACTTGGGCTCCAGACGAACACTGTCTAACTTGGCTGTATCAATGTATGCTTTGAATGATAATTGAACTCGATTTGATTTGATGTTGCTGGCCCTTTTCCTTTCTGGATGTATGTCCTTGATGGCAGGAGACTGGTGGGGTTACGCAATGGGCAGTTTTGACTACCCGATGTAAAGCCTTCCTATCCACTGCAGTGCAGTTTCTGTAGCAAGCAGTGATTCAGCTTGTTAGGATGCTCACTACTGCACATCTGCAGAACAACATGAGCATGGATGTGCAAAGTCCAGCTATGACAATAAACAGTTTTGGCTTTAAAGAGGAATGTGAAGATTGAAGTCTTACTTTTGAGGTAAGAGTTTGTGGACACTGTTGAGTCTATTGGTGAACGGTAAATGGACAAGGTGCAGCAGAAAGATTCTGCCTGTGATTAAGGCTGCCGGATAATTGGTTATAATGAGAAGTTAACCAGTTATTGGTTACTGGCACTTGATTAAATCAGTCTCATCTCTGGTTTATGCAGGAATCATGGAGTCAAAGCCATTCTTCTGGCCAGTCTGTGATCCAAAAAAAAAATACCCTGCTGCACTGGAGTCAATAAAGGTGTTGGAATGTTTTTGGTCTCCACATGAAAGCAACACAGGGTGCATCATTCCAGAGGGGGCTGAACCAGGACTAAGTCTAGCTACCGTCACAACCCTTCTTATCCTTGATGGTCCTCAGTGTTTCCCGGCAGCTTGGGACAAAAAGACCAATAATGCCTGGCTTCTCCACAGTAAATGCAGCACCTCTCCCTCCTTCTGAGGGTACCTGTTACCTCGTTACTCAATCCCTTATGGAACACAGCGGTTAGCGCTTCCACACTCCATACATTCCCTGTGGCCAAGGTACGAAATCGTATAGAATAATCGGCCACAGACAGATTCCCCTGATGCAAGTTGAGGAATTTTATCACAGACCCATGTCCTCCAGAGGGGTGGTAGAACACTCTCCTCAAAGGCTCTGAAAAGAGGTCTGCATTGGCACAGATGGGTGAATCCTTCTCCCAGAGTGCAGTGGCCCAGGCAAGGGCTCTTCCAGTAAAGAGTGAGATTATATTCACTCAGGAAACTGTATTTACTCAGGAAACTGGCATATGTATGGAAAGAAGGGAAACAAGCAGTAGTGTCATGGAACATATAGAGATTAAAGAGGAGGAGGTGCTTGCTGCCTTACAGTGAATAAAGATAGATAAATCCCCCAGGCCTGGCATGACATTTCCTCAGACCTTGAGAGAGAATAGTGTAGAAATTGCAGGGGCCCTGGCAGAAATATTTAAACTGTCCTTAGCCACGGGTGCGGTGCCAGAGGATTGGAGGGGAGCTCATGTTCTTCCGTTGTTTAAAAAGGCTCCAAAACTAAACCAGGTAATTACAGGCCAGTGAGCCTGACATCAGTAGTAGGTAAATGATTGGAAGGTGTTCTGAGAGATTGGATATACAAGTATTTGGAGAGCCAAGGGCTGATTAAGGATAGTCAGCATGGTTTTGTGTGTGGTAGATCATGTATAACAAATCTTGTAGAGTTTTTCGAGGAGGTTACCAAGAAAGTTGATGAAGGAAAGGCTGTGGATGTTGTCTACATGGACTTTAGTAAGGCCTTTGACAAGGTCCCACATGGGAGGTTAGTTCAGAAGGTTCAGACACTAGGTATCCATGGACAGGTTGTAAACTGGATTCGAAATTGGCTGTGTGGGAGAAGACAGAGTGGTAGTGGATGATTGCTTCTCAGACTGGAGGCCCGTGACTAGTGGTGTGCCTCAGGGATCTGCGCTGGGGCAATTGTTGTTTGTTGTCTATATCAGTGATCTAGATGATAATGTGGTAAACTGGATCAGCAAGTTTGCTGATGGCACTAAGATTGGAGGTGTTGTGGACAGCGAGGGAGGCTTCCAAAGCTCGCAGAGGGATCTGGACCAACTGGAAAACTGGGCCAGAAAATGGCAGATGGAATTTAATGCAGACAAGTGTGAGGTGGTGCATTCTGGAAGGACAAATCAAGATAGGACATACACAGTAAATGGTAGGGCACTGAGGAGTGCGCAGGAACAAAGGTATCTGGGAGTTCAGATACATAATTCCCTGAAAGTGGCGTCACAGGTAGACAGGGTTGTAAAGAAGGCTTTTGGCATTCTGACATTCATAAACCAAAGGATTGAGTATAGGAGTTGGGATGTTATGGTGAGATTGTATAAGACATAGGTGAGCCAAATTTGGAGTATTGTGTGCAGTTCTGGTCACCTAACTACAGGAAGGATATCAGTAAGATTGAAAGAGTGCAGAGAAGATTTGCTAGGATGTTGCCGGGTCTTCAGGAGTTGAGTTACAGGGTAAGAATGAACAGGCTAGGACTTTATTCCTTGGAGCGTAGAAGAATGAGGGAGATTTGATAGAGGTTTACAAAATTATGAGGGGCATAGACAGAGTAAATGTGAATAGGCTCTTTCCACTTAGATTAGGAAAGAGAAATACGGGACATGGCTTTAGGGTGAAAGGGGAAAGGTTGAGGGGGAACATTGGGGGAACTTCTTCACTCAGAGAGTGATGGGAGTGTGGAACCGGCTGCCACCTGACATGGTAAATGCGGGCTCACTCTTAAGTTTTAAGAATAAATTGGATAGATACATGGATGGGAGAGGTCTGGAGAGTTATGGACTGGGTGCAGGTCAATGGGACTAGCAGAATAAAGTTTCGGCACAGACTAGAAGAGCCAAATGGCCTGTTTTCTGTGCTGTAGTGTTCTATGCTTCCATGGTTTTTACTGAATTCTGACAGAAACTTGGACGACAGTAACTCAAAGGCCAAGGTGCATTGTACCAGTAATCCTCAGCATCCTTCAGAGCTACTGTGGTGCCAGTAGGTGCAGAGATCGCTCACGAGTATTGACAGAGTCTCCAGCCTGAAGACTCAAACATGCCTGGAACTAACAGCTTCTCCAGCTGAACTCAGATCCTGCCTACTGGAGATGGAGAGTGGTGAGGATCACCTGAAGCACACTATCATGTCTACCTACAGTTCCTCCCCAATAGCTCAACGTAGTTCACAGACATTCATAAACTGCTGGGTTCATGGTGTAACAAGAAAGCTATGGACAGTGGTGAAGCCAAGTGCAGACAAAGGTCTAGAATTAACTCTGACTCAAAATTAACAAAACACAGAGAAAATCTAATCTGAAATCACAAACTGTAATACAAGAAAATGAACTTCTATGAATGAGCACTGAGTGCTCAGCATAGGGCCTTTAACTACAGACTTCCCATGAAGGAATGTGGCAGGCAATAATTGCCGGTTTCAGTCTTAAAAGGACAGCGGCACTAACCATACTCCAGGGAATTGGAGCACCAAAGCATGGATGCCTGCCATTGTCCATTTGGGATCATGACAAGATGGAGCATATTCTGTTTGGAGGGAAGTGACCAGTGGTGTTCTGCAGGGATCTGTTCTGGGACCCCTGCTCTCTATGATTTCTTTGTAAATGACTTGGATGAGAAAGTAGAAGGGTGAGATGGTAAGTTTGCAGATGACATAAAGGGGCTGGTGTTGTGGGTAGTGTAGAAGGTTGTTGGTTACAGCGGGATATTGAGAGATGCAGAGTTAGGCTGAGAAATGGCAGATGAAGTGCAATCTGGAAATGTGTGAAGTGATACAATTTGGACGGTTGAATTGAACTCAGAATACAAGGTTAAAGGCAGGTTTCAGGGCAGTGTGGAGAAACAGAGGGGTCTTGAATCCAAGTCCTTATCCCTCAAAGTTGCCATGCATGTTGATGGGGTGTTGTTGGCCTTCATTAGTTGGGGTAATCGAGTTCAAGAGCTGCAAAGTAATATTGCAACTCTATATAACTCTGGTTAGACCGCACTTGGAGCATTGCGTTTAGTTCTGGTCACCTCATTATAGGAAGGGTGTAGAAGCTTTTGGAAGGGTGCAGAGGATGCTGCTTGGATTAGAGAACATGTCTTGTGAGGAAAGGTTGAGCAAGCCTGGGCTTTTCTATTTGGAGTGAATGAGGCTGAGAGGAAACTCATAGAGGTGTACAAGATGTTAAGAGGCATTGATAGAGTGGACAGCCAGAGATCTTTTCCCAGGTCAGGAATGGTTAATACAGGGGGGTGTAATTTTAAGATGTTTGGAGGAAAGTTGTTGTTGTTGTTGTTCGTCCATCGTACGTCGATGAGGACCTCGATACCATTATGATGGTGTCGAGACTAGCGCATGACTTGGATTTAAGTGAGGGAGAGTTGCGCAGCGTCAGCCTCACTCTCTCTTCCCAATTCCCATCTGGATCCAGTGGCAAGGCAGAGTCTAGACGGCTGGAGATGGGACTAGGCGCAGTGGATGACCAGGACGTCTTCTGTGTCTTGTCCTGCTCTACACGTACCACAACGCTTGCAGAGACCGTCTTCTTGACCGTTGGACCTTCCATTGGTCTCGTCCGCTCAATCCGCCAGAGTCTGTCTTCACATGCTGGGATAGACAACTCCCTATCTCACCAAGGGTTTGAGACCCATCGGCTACCCTCACCTGGTTTAGCCGGCTTGTCGAAGCTGTTGCCCAGGGTGTGGCCATTGTCGCATGCAAACAGCTATGGGGAGCCACAGGTGAGAGCTGAGTGCCAGGTGGGGACCAAAGGTGGACTAACCGCCTTGAAAAGGACGCGACATGTTACCCCACCAGAGGTGCGATGCCTCCCTGACACCCCATACACCCCGAGAAAGTACAGCAGGAACATCAGAGGTACATAATGTCCGTAAGGTATCTTCCTCTGCCGGGGATACTTCTCCAATAGATGGAACACATTGCCAGGGGTGGGGGTTGAGGCACACACACTAGGGAAATTTAAAACTCTCAGATAGCCACATGGATAAAAGAAAAATGGAGGATGATGTGCGAGCAAAGGGTTAAATTGATTGTAGGGTGATCATAGGTGTTGAGCCTGCACTAGGCTCTACTGTTCTATATTCTCTGTCTTCAGGAAGTGGTGTGGTGCTCATGGTCCAATTTACATCAATGGTGAAAGGATTAAAGTTCTTTGGAGTGAGCAACCCTGACACCACCAGTGCCTCTAGTTCCTCAGGAAGCTGAAGATATTTCACATGTCTCCATTGATTCTCATTGATTTAATCCATGCACATTAGAAAGTATCCTATACAGATACATCAGAGTTTGGAATGTCAACTGCTCTGCCCGTGACCACAAGGAACTGTAGAACTGTGGGCACAGCTTGGTATATCACAGAAACCAACGTCCCTTCCATCGAGTCTGTCGACAGTCCTGTCTGCTTCAGCGAATCAGCCGACAAAACCAAAGACCCCCGTCCACCTCATTCATTCTTGTATGTATCGTGATACACCTGATAATAGTTAACCAATAAACTAATTTAACAATTTGATAAACAGAGAGGAAAGAGACCAAGTGTTCCCTGTGGCCTCACAGAGACACTAATAGTCACAGTCATAGTCATAGTCATACTTCATTAATCCTGGGGGAAATTGGTTTTCGTTACAGTTGCTCCATAAATAATAAATAGTAATAGCACCATAAATAGTTAAATAGTAATATGTAAATTATGAAATAATTCCAGGACCAGCCTATTGGCTCAGGGTGTCTGACCCTCCAAGGGAGGAGTTGTAAAGTTTGCTGGCCACAGGCAGGAATGACTTCCTATGACGCTCTGTGTTGCATCTCGGTGGAATGAGTCTCTGGCTGAATGTACTTCTGTGCCCAACCAGTACATTATGTAGTGGATGGGAGACGTTGTCCAAGATGGCATGCAACTTGGACAGCATCCTCTTTTCGGACACCACCGTCAGAGAGTCCAGTTCCACCCCCATAACATCACTGGCCTTACGAATGAGATTGTTGATTCTGTTGGTGTCTGCTACCCTCAGCCTGCTGCCCCAGCACAAAACAGCAAGCATGATCGCACTGGCCACCACAGACTCATAGAACATCCTCAGCATCTTCCGGCACATGTTAAAGGACCTCAGTCTCCTCAGGAAATAGAGATGGCTCTGACCCTTCTTGTAGACACGCAAAGCTAGTCAAGCCACTGCTTCTCTGCTTTAGAGAGCTTGATGGACATGAAAGAGCATTTTTGTAATAGCATTCTGCTTTCAGGAAAGCTTGGGGTCTGTATTTGCTGGAATTTAGAAGGATGAGGGGGAATCTCACTGAAACCTTTCAAATGTTGAAAGACCTAGACAGAGTAGATGTGGAAAGGATATTTCCCATGGGGGGAGGGTCTAAGACAAGAGGCCACAGCCTCAGGATAGAGGGGTGTCTATCTAAAACAGAGATGTGAAGAAATTTCTATATCCAGAGGATGGTGAATTTGTGGAATTTGTTACCACAGGCAGCTGTGGAGGATAGGTAATTGGGTGTACAGTATTTAAGGCAGAGATTGATAGGTTCTTGATTGGAAATGGCATCAAAGGTCGGGTTGAGGAGGGGAAAAAAGGATCAGCCATGATTGAATGGCAGAGCAGATTCAATGGGCCAAATGGCCTAATTCTGCTCCTATGTCTTATGGTCTAAGTGCAGCTGTGGTAGCTGGATGACGCCAATCTTATTCCCAAATCAGTCAGGCCTCAGCCCTGAGCAATCCTATCACACACAAACAATGGTGTAGCAAAGTCTGCCTTTCCATTTCACATCAACACTGAAGATATCAGATGTGGTTTTATTGGCCAAGCAGCTGTCTCCACTCACTACGAGCTCGATTTATTTGTCACAGTAGGATTAATTGTGCAACAACACCTTCAGGTATGCTAAATCTTCAGATCTTACATTGATATATTTGTCACATCTAGACAAAGGGAAAACAGCTTCTATGAAAGACTGAATGGATTAATGTTATCAGCAAAGCAAGAGCTGCTGTTGAAAACTATATTCTAACCTCATTTAAAATTATTTGATTACACTTGCAGCATCGAGATATGAAGAAAACAAGTTACTGGGTTTACACCGGCCTTCATCAGTCAGGGCACTCAGTAAAGAAGTTGAAAGGTCATAGCTTAGTTTTACAAGACGTTGCTGAGACGACACCTAGGGTACTGTGTTCAGTTTTGGTCACCCTATTATTGGAAAAATGTTATTAAACTGCAAAGAATGCAGAAAGGGTTTCCAAGATGTTGCCAGGACTCGGGGGACTGAGTTATAGGGAGAGGTGATACAGGCTCAGTCTTTTCACCTTGGAGCATCAGAAACTGTGGGTGAATTTATAGAGGAGTAGAATCAGAAAGGGCATAAATGAATGAATGCACTCAGATTTTTCTTCCAGGGTTGGGTAATCAAGATCTAGAGGGCATTGGGTTTCAGGGTGAGAGGTGAAAGATTTATTGGACCCTTGAGGGGCAGTTTTTTCACTTGAGGGTGTAAAGTGTGTATGTACCTGACAGAGAAAATAACTACATTTAGAAGATAGCTGGGAAGATACAGGGATATGAAAGGCTTAGAAGGTCACAAGTTTGGGTGCACAGCTTGGTTAGAATGGACTACTTAGGCGAAAGGACCCGGTTCTGTGCAGGCTGCCTCTGGGTCTATGAGTAGCAGCCTGTGTATTGGGATACACAATGTAAGTGAGGGAGAGTTGTGCAGTGTTCAACAAATACCTGCGTGCACCGCTAGGTTTAGTAGCAAGGAAACTTTTATTCCTGCATCCCTCAACACATTGTTAGGATTTGTGCATGAATTGCTGGTGTTGACAGTGCATGAAGGCCAAACATGCCATCTCTCTTTGTATTTGCATTCCCTGCAATTCACCCTCCCTCCAAAACCACACAATTTCTTACTTGTTCATATGTTCAGCATAGCAGCCCAGGGGGTAGAGCTGTTGTCTCACTGTTCCAGCTTTGATCTTGGCCTAAGATACTGTCTATGAGGAGCTTGTACATTCTGCCTGAGACCATATGGGTTTCCTCTGGGTGCTTCAGTTTCCCTGCACATCCTCAAGACATATGGCCTGGAAGATTTAATTGGCTGCTCTGGTCCGTAGTGTTCCATTGATAATGTAAGGTTAGCATTGTACAGAGTGGTTCCAAAACATGTGAGAAAGTAACTGTTCCTGATCCTGGTTGTGTGGGACTTCAGGCTTCTGTGCCTCCTGTCTGACAGTAGAAGCTAAAAGAGGACATCACCCTGGATTGTGGGGTCATTGTTGATAGATGTCACTTTCTCTTTGGCAGCCTCTTCTGTCAATGCTTCCGATGGTGGGGAGAGGGGGGCACTGTGCCCACTATTTTCAGCAGCCTCTCACACTCCTATGTGTTGGAACTGCCGTATCAACCCATAATGTAACCAGTCAGGATACTTCCAGCAGTGAACCTGTGGAAGTTTGTTAGAGTATTTGGTGACACGCCAAATCTCCTTAATCGTCCAAGAAAGTGGAGGAGTTTGCACACTTTATTCCTGTTTGAAACTATGTGCTGGGTCCTGGAAAGGCCATCGGAGATGTAAAAACCTAGCAATTTGAAGCTGCTTCCTGTCTCCACCAATGAGAACTGATATATCATGTCTCAACTTCCCCTTTCTCCTAAGAAGAGAGAAATTTAGAAAGGGGAAATTTAAGGAAAAGTCTGGACCTTAGCACCTAGGTACCACAATTTGGAGATAACCAACTTGCTGAAATTGGTCACGTGCAGAGTTTCCAGCATTTTTAGGGGCTAGAGAAAGCTGTGGAGATAGGGAAAGCTAAGACTAAAGAGGTCTGAAAACAAGGGTGAGAATTTTAAAATGGTGACATTCTTTGTTTAAAAACTCTGCTAAGGGGAAGTTGGAGAAGAGAAATAGGGTGTGTGGAAGAAGGAACCCAACAAATAAATTATTGGGGAGAGACAGCACAGAAAACCACTGTGGGTTATTCCCAATTCAATAAGAATGGTATGAAAGGATGCTGGAGAGCATTGGTCACATAGAAACTGGTTTTCTTCTCCTTCTGCAGTGTTTACTTGCATCTGCTTAGCTTCTACTGGGACAGTCTGTTGAGAAAATGAAAAATTATACTGAATTAGAAGTAAACAAAAACCACTGTCCAATCTATTATGCAGTCATTTTATGCTGGTAAGGATTTAATCATCTTAAGTAAATTGAAGGTCAGTGCACATTAGAATCAAATCCATTCTTCACCACTATTTGAATATCAGTTAAATATTAAAACAACAGTTTTATAATGCAAGGGCAGTGTCCTAGAATCAAACAATTGCTTATCCATAATACATGAGTGGTTTAGATTGCAAAAACCAAACTTTACCAGGCATAAAAAAAGTACTCCTAATTTAAATAATCCTTTTTATGTTGACTTCGAAAGAAGCATTTAAATACTGGAAGCCTGTACTACAGAACCAAAAGAACTACTTAATAGTTCTCTCAGGCTTTTGCTCCATGCTCATAAAACAGAAAAAGGGATGTAAAAATATTTGAAGGATTCAAGGGCAGAACATTTCATAAAACCAAGATTCCTGCTCTGTGTTTGAACAGAACTGAAAATAGGCTGAGAGGGTGCTTCAGATAAGCAGATGCCTTCAAGTGGGATATAAAGGGTAGGGCTCCAAAGATTAAACTGTGCATAGCCAATTTCCACACACACTGCTCCATCTGTGTTTGAATATCAAAAAGAAGGATTTTATGTTAATCAACAAGACCTCTCTGAAAATTCAAGGTAAAAGTCCATTAATGTGACTGTGAACAAAGCAGATGATTGATTTAAATCACTGATGGGAGTGTGCAGAGAGAGCGAGGGGGATTGTGGATAAGGGTCACATCATTTCTTATTGTCTCCCTTGAGGAGAAATTGCAGATAACACTGATTTCTTTTTTCAACAAGATATTGTCTGATGTTTAATTCTGCGCTGTTCATCTTCATGTGGGTTTCTATCTTAAGAATTTAGAAGTAAGAGCTGGAATTCTCCCTCCTAAATTTTAAATTGGCTGCATAGGTCTTTGGGACTGACTAGTGTGCGTAGAGTCAGGCCATGATGCAACCAGTCGGGATATTTTTATCAATGTGTCTGCATTGTAACGTGCCAAATCTCTGGTAAGTTACTAATACAATAAAGCTCCTTGGTCCTTTACTCAAAACCTCTTGCAATGAATATTAACATACAATTTGGCTTCTTAGCTACATGCAGCACTGCTGTGTTTTCATTCAATGACTGATTTATAAGGACATTCAGATCATTTTGAAAATCATTTCTGAACCTACCACAAACAACAGGAATTCTGCAAATGCTGGAAATTCAAACAACACACATCAAAGTTGCTGGTGAACGCAGCAGGCCAGGCAACATCTCTATGAAGAGGTACAGTCGATGTTTCAGGTCTCGGCCTGAAACGTCGACTGTACCTCTTCCTAGAGATGCTGCCTGGCCTGCTGCGTTCACCAGCAACCTTGATGTGTGTTGCTCTGAACCTACCACTCTGCCTTCCATTCAATCGAGATGGGTATCTTCATATTCATCCACATCTGCTGTCTACTTCCCCACTCACTCAACCTGTCAAAGCCATCTTGAGGCCACTTGTCACAGCCCTCAATCCAACCCAGTTAGCCCATTGTCAATACATTCACTCACGCAATCAGGAGCCCTTACTCCTCCTATCAAGACCTGCTTTTCTCATTCTTCTTCGGTGTGTATGAATGCCCCAGTACAGTGCCAAGGTTAAACTTCCATTATGTGCAGTCACACCCACCAGCTTCGGTGGGTAGCCGGTTGTAAGCATGGAAGTTGGTGCCCACACAGGAGCTGGTTGCAATGAGTGCATTGTTCCAATCACATTCACCAAAGGGTTTGTGCCTCCATATAACAGATACAAAAAGCTATGTTTAGTCAACTAAATCTATACAGGCAAAATATCAGTAAATAAATGAACAAATAAGGCTAGTAAAAAATAACTAAATCATAGATTTGGGAAGGGAAATGTTTTGGGGGAATTTGTAAGAGCTTAGAGATGGTAAATGTATGTGCAAAGAAAATGTGTCTATAGTCTAGAGGGCAAACTCATGAAGATCTTTTAACATAAATTTCCTGATCAGTACATTGAAGAACCCCAGTAGGAATGAAATTTTTCGATTATTTTAATGTAAATTCCCCAGTTGCCATGGTGAGGGTTGAAATTACATCACTGGACCACTGGTGCAAAATGGTGGCTGCCAGTCACTGCAATTCACATCCTGGAGTATTTCACATACAGGATATGCAATAACGTCATTGATTGGAACTCGATGAGGGAACTCGTGGATGTCTTCGTTTTGGATTTGAGACGGGCAAGATTGAAACACAGATGACAACAGTGTTGCAGCTCTTTCAGAAAACCACCTACAACAGATTCTGACTGCCTTCAACCGTGCATACACGAAACTTGGACTTACCACCAACTGCAAGAAGACTCAGATCAACTATCAACCGCCACCAATTGAGACAAATCGGATAGAACCATCATTTCAACTTGGCGGAACAACCCTGGAAAACATGGATCACTTTCCGTATCTTGGAAGTCACCTTTCCTCCAACGTCGACCTTAATGACGAGATCCAACATCGTCTTAAATGCACTGAAACAGCTTTTGGATGTCTTTCATGATCGTGACATCCAAACAGACACCAAAATGTTAGTGTACAAAGCAGTGGTAATCCCAACGCTCCTGTATGCATCAGAAACCTGGACAACATACTGACAACATCTGAAGGCACTTGAAAAGTTCCATCAATGCTGTCTTTGAAACATCTTAAATATCAGCTGGGAAGATAGAAGAACCAACGTCAGTGTGCTAAATGAAGCAAAAACAAGCATTGAAGCCTACATCATCAAGAACCAACTAAGATGGAGCGGTCATGTTGTTCGGATGAAAGATGAACGTCTGCAGAAACAAATGTTCTACTCTCAGCTTAAAGAAGGCAAACATAAACGAGGCGGACAACAGAAGAGAGTCAAAGACGTCTTAAAAGCCAACATGAAGAAATGTAACATTGATATCAACAATTGGGAAACCAAGGCCAAGGAGAGGAAACTCTGGCAAGACATCATCCAAGAAGGAACAGCAACTTTTGAAGCCAACAGATGTGCAGAATTAGAAGAAAAGAGAAGAAAATGGAAAGAGAGGCAGCAACAACCAAAGTTCGATCTGCCATCTGGAACTACCTGTCCTGAATGCAGAAGAACTTTCAAAGCCAAGATTGGACTCATAAGCCACTTGAGAGCCCATACAGAATGAAGACCATCATCCTTGAACTCCAGGGATAGCCATGACAACGAATGTCATTGATACAGAAAGATAACACAAGGAAAAAGGATCTTTGTCTTAGCGAGTCAAATCAACTATCAACCTCTAACCCTACAATAATTCCATCTTTAAAATTTTCCTCACACTTCCAAAAATTCCTCGCAAAATTCTCCACTCCCCTACACACTAGAGGGAATGTTACTGTGCTCAAAGCAGGTGACACGCAGGTTGGCGGTATTATGGATAATGTGGAAGTTTGTCATGGTCTATAATGGGACACAGGTAGGATGCAGAGCTGGGCTGAGAAGTGACAGATGGAGTTCAATCCGGAAAAGTGTGAAGTGATTCACATTGGAAGGTCAAACTTTCACACAGAGAGTAGTAATTGCCTGGAATACACCGCAGGGGATGGTGGTAGAGGCTGATACATTAGTGATATTTAGGTGCGTCTTGGATCAGCATTTGAATGAAAAAAATAGATGTTTATGGGCTACGTAGGAGAGACATGTTAGATTGAATGTAGATTAAGTTAAATGATTGGCACAGAATTTAAAATACACTTGGACTAAGATGTTAACTGTCCTGTGCTATCCCCAGTGGGATCATCGGTTGATCTGCCACCTGTCTTCAGGAGTTTCGGCCTGCTTATGATCAAGACTCCCACGAGGTGGTGAGCCAGCAGTGCTAAAGCACCACCTCCCACTGGTGAGCTTAAAAACTTGGCATCTGCCTCTATCAGAGTTGTTGGTCACTTCCATCCAACAGATAGTCTACTCTTCAGGTGTCTATGCAACTACTGAAATGTTTGCAAAAGATGTATACCCTGTCCAACTATCTGCCCCTCTGGACGTACTTGGTCCACACCCATGCTGATCCTGTCTCTGCTGCCTCAGCTACAGCCCTGCTGGTTGACTTGATCTCTCTTCTAGTGAAGCCAAGGTCATGCAGCCACTTCTGGAAAGTGAACGCAATAAACCTATGGCAACCTATTTCGAATAGATAGCATGAGACCTTCCACCCTCTGTCTCTGCACTCTGATCTTAATTCTGCATACTTGGTTAACTTGCGCTCATGGGCTTCATCGATGTTGTCTTCCCAGGGGACTGTGAGTTCACCAATAACCACTTCTCTACTGGTGTCAGACCATACGATTATATCTGGACGCAATGTGGTGAAAGCTATTTGCTCTGGGAAATTGTCTTCCCCATCCAGGTCAGCCTTGACACACCGATCATTGGCTGAAGAAAATATGCTTGATCGTGAGCCTGTGCTGTACACCCTTGACTTGGAGCCTTCTTTCACAAATGATATGCGATGTTCTATGCAGCATGGGGCATGAGATAAGTTGTGCTGCAGTACTCTCTGCTCAACCGCTTCTGTTACAACTTTGAGAACGTTGTTATGTCTCCAAGTGTACCTACCGCTGGAAAGATTGACTCTGCATGCACTCAATGGCTCCTTGACTCGATGGTTTTAACTCCATCACATTGACCACAGTGTCCATTTCAGCCTCAAATATATTCAATGAATCAACTTTCATAGACAGAGACTTGCAGGGATCTCAGCGTGAGCTTGTTGGTTGATTACTGATTGGCCTTGTTGGTTGTTGATCTAGGCATGAGCTTGTTGGTTGATTACTGATTGACCTTGCTGGTTGTTGATCTAGGCATGAGCTTGTTGGTTGATTACTGATTGACCTTGTTGATTACTGATTGACCTTGCTGGTTGTTGATCTAGGCATGAGCTTGTTGGTTGATTACTGATTGACCTTGCTGGTTGTTGATCTAGGCATGAGCTTGTTGGTTGATTACTGATTGATCTTGCTGGTTGTTAATCTAGGCATGAGCTTGTTGGTTGATAGAATAGGTTTGAAAGGCTTTGATTTGCTATAAAACATGTTACTTTGTGAACACTTCATTGCAAGTTTCTAATTTGATACTTAGAGAATGAAATATTCCATGCATTCATGCAATGACCTTTGTAAAAGACTTATCTGTATTTATTCTGCAACTGTAAAATAATGAATGCACCTGTAAATTCATTTATTCCAATGGTACATCCTACAGAGGTGATGAATGGGCCCATTGCCAGTTTGTCAATGGTTAATGATGAGTGATTCCATATTTACTAGCTGTTGCTTTCATATAATAGGTTAATCGATAATTAATTTGTCTTATGAAATATTGAAAATTTTACAAGCATAAATGATGTTGTCACATAATGTATGCTGAATTTACAGTCCATCACCTTGGTAATTATTCCATCGTTGCAACTGGTATTTACAGTATCATGGATAATGGATGGTTTCTTTCTCATCTTTCATCACTTTCAGAGAATTGATAATTGTGTATTTACTATGATTGAAATTCTTTATTCAATATATAAAATCTGCTCATGATCAGTTATTTATTCCATATATAGTCAGCTTTTTGTTTGAATAAACTCCATTGTGATAGGTTGTCGTTGCTGGATAATTAATAGTCCTGTGCAGAGATTATATTAACAGGTCGAACGCGGCTTCAAATCATCAGCGTGGCATTTTAAGAATTTGAATATGTTAAACAAAAACTTGGTATGTAGTAGCTGGCAGCTCAAATGATTTATTAATTCTCTTGATAGAAACAACCTGTCATCATTATGTTGGCTACCACATCTAAAAAACAGACAAAAATATTCTATGTATCATGCTACAAATATAGCATATCATAACATGAACATCAAGATATGAAAACACAAATTAAGCAACAGCAGTATTTACTTTTTAACCTGTGTTAAAAATGCACCTTATGCTCAATGTCAGTCTTCTGGAATATATTTTATTATTAGTTAATTTATTTAGGTCATAAGATATAGGAGCAAAATTAGGCCATTGAACCCATCGAGTCTTTGCCACCATTTCACCATGGCCGATCCATGTTTCCTTTCAGCCCCAATCTCCTCCTTGCTCCCCGTATTCCTTCATGCCCGGATCAATCAAGAATCTATCAACCTCCGCCTTTAATATACATAAAGACTTGGCCTTCACAGTCGCCTGTAGCAACTAATTCCACAGACTTACCACACTGGCTAAAGAAATTCCTCCTCTAATTTGTGGTAATATTACTTTATGCATTGTGTGTGAGTTAAATGTACTGTGATGTGCACCTTGGTCTAGAGGAACATTGTTTCAGTCTACAAGTGTATGGTTGAATGACAATAAACTGACCTTGAACTTGTTAGAGTTAGCTAATGAATCTTTCCAATAAATTATTCAATAATTTGACACACTTGAGATTTTGGTGATGATGGCCTGGCAGTTTTCAAGACTAGCGGATTTTATTCGTTAATAGTGGCTCAATACTCTTCGAATTCACTATGTATTAACAGCGTGATAACATATTTTCTGGTAAGGCAGAGAAGTTGAAAGAGTGTCAGTAAATGGTCCAGTGTGTGGAAGGGTGGATACCAGGGCCCTGGTATGTGAGAGGGAGTGAGAGAACCAAGGCTCCAGTGCATGGGAGGGCACACAGTAGCCAGTGTCCTGGCATATGAGAGGGAGTTAGGAAACTGGGGCTCTGGTGTGCGGGAGGGAGCACAGTGGTATGTGAGAAGGAGTGAGAGATAAGGGCTCCTGTGTGTGGGTGAGAGTGAGGCAGTCGGTACTCTGGTGAGTGGGTAGGAGTGTAGGAAGGATCACACAAACTAGGGTTGTGGTGCATGAGAGTGAGTGGGGGAACTGGAGCTCCACGCTGTGAGAGGGAGTACATGATCTGATGCCATTTCCAGACCGGGGTTTCCAGTTATCCTGATGGAGTGTTAGATAATGGATTTTTCAGTCTATTTGGAATTGCCTCATTATGAAACTTACGAAATCCATCATGTTTTTTCATAGACAAAGGTCAGTAGGCAGTAGGCAATGGTTAGATGAGAGAATTTGGAAATGTCACAGGAAGTGGAGTTAATGAAAAATCAAAGGAGATTGCAAGGCTGGAGAAGACTGAAGGGACAAGGGGAGTAGAGATGGGTGAGTTCCAAGCGATATGGCCATTGTGTATACAGAAGGGATTGACTGCGTTAGGCACTAGTTTAATTATACTGGCACAATATCATTGGCTTCCTGTGTTGTACTGTTCTATTTTTCAATGATTTAAAGGGACAGTGTTTTGGATGGTAATGACCCCATGTACAGGGGTTGGTGGAAGATAGATTGTGAGCAGCAAGCCTGCGGAAGAACTCATGACTCCGAGGATGGTGACAGGTAAGCTAGTCAGAAACATTAGAGTCACCGATCTGAATCAGACAAGAAAGAATCATCACAAAGATGTTGATGAATTTTTGGATTTCTGTCCCCATGAGAGCATTTAAGACTCAGATACTGAGTATAAAATCTCAGGGAATTGAGGTAAATAATGAATGTACAAGATTGTGGTACTGACGAATTATACTAACCAGGATTATATTGAATATAAGAATGGCCTCATCATCGTTCTAAGATTTATGTTTTCTGACCGTGGACACAGATCTTCAGTCTTTCACTTGTGGCAGGGGATCCTTGTTTCACTGCTAAGGTTGTATAAACAAGGAACCTTTGTACAACCTCAGAAAATATACAGCCAGTACATTCCACCATTAACTCCTGGATTTGACCACTAACCCATTCATGAAAAACTATTTACAATAGCCTATCAATTTGAAAATCTTTGGGGTGTTGGGGGTAACCAGAGTGCCTGGGAGAACATACCAACTTCATGTAAACAGCATCCAGGGTGAGGATCAAATCCAGGTCTCTGCTGCTATGAGGTAGTGGTACTAGAAGCTCCAACGATGAGCCGCTAACATCTTTAAAAATCAAATCTAGAAACTACTTTAAAAATGTACATAATTATAATTATTAAAAATATTAATGTTCACATGGAAACATATTCAATTAATAAAACTTAGCTCAAAACAATAAAACAAAATAAGACTTAACTAATCTTTCCAATGGAGCTTGGTAGGTCACAGAGATATTCCTGGACTTAATGGGACAAGAGGTTTGATGTACCAGTGCAGAACCTCATGCAGAGCATGCAGCTATAATACTGTACGATGTTGCAATGCACACACTTCAGGTTAGCCAAAGGCTCTACTATGAAACACTAATGAGCCCACAATGTAACCCAGTCAAAGATTTGTTCCCCTGTTCTGTTGTAAGGATCTGTGACCCTGCTTAATCTTCACTGATGTCCTCCTCCAAGGTACTGTTTAACCTTTTAATGAAGGGTCATTAACCCAAAATGTTAACTCCTGCTTCTCTCACCACAGATGAGTTTCACAGCATTTTCAGTTTCTCTTTCAGATTTTTAGTGCCTGCCCACTTTTGTATTTCAATTACTGTTTAAACCAAAGCATTTGATCTCTATTTCATCCTCGTGTGAAGCACATAACCCATTAAGAAATTGCACACACTCAGAGACCACCTTATTAGGTGCACCTGCAAACCTGCTTGTTAATGCAAGTATCTAATCAGCCAATCAATGTATAAAAGCATGTAGACATGGTTAAGTGGTTCAGTTGTTATTCAGACCAAACATCAGAATGGGGAAGAAATGTGATCTGAGTGACTTTGACTGTGGAATGATTGTTGGTGCCTGATGGGATAGTTTGAGTAGTTCAGAAACAGCTGATCCCCTGGGATTTTCATGCACAGCCGTCTCTAGTGTTTACAGAGAATGGTGTGAAAAACAAAAATAACACTCTGTGTGTAGCAGTTCTGTGGGTGGAAAATGCCTTGTTAATGAGAGAGGTCAGAGGAGAAGTGCCAGACTGGTTCAAGTTGACAGGAAGGCGACAGTAACTCAAATAACCACGTGCTATAACAGTGGTGTGCAGAACAGCATCTCTGAACACACAACACATGAACCTTGAAGTGGATGGGCTATAGCAGCAGAAGGCCATGAACATATGGTCAGTGGACATTTTATTAGTTACAGGAGGTGCCTTTTGAAGAGGTCACTGAGTGTAGTTTCAAGCTGTTATTGTTGCATGGACACCATCATTGCTGCCCTGAAAGATCCCAAACAGTTGTTGAGGTCATGAGCCCCTTCTCTCTCCACCCACCCCCCACCCTTAGATGTCTCTGATAATCAAATTTCAACATACTTTGCATTTCAGTTAATTGGGCCATTGGTTAATTGTGGCAACTCTTAAAGAATGAAAACTAATTGAGAAAAGAGCCAGGATTCCCTTTGTTCATTTGGGACACTATGCAACTTAATTGGGGCAGGAAACTGTTGCTGAACAGTTTCTAACTAGCATTGGTCATGTGCACTTGCCTGACTGTTAAGACACTACACTGTGCTTACAGCAAATATTTTTTAAATAGCATCTGTTGCATGTGTTTGTGTTCAAAAAGCAGTGATATTTTTAGAAATAAGCAGTAAGACAATTCAGAACCGTTTTGCTCACTGTGGTTTCAAGCATTCTGACTTGGAGATGTCAAAAATGAAATGATTTCACTACCTCAACAAGTTAGGAACTATGAAGAATTTAAAGCTATTAACAATCAGCTTGAATGTTTTGAAAGCATTGTATGAAGGTAGTCAGTTATCTGCACTGATTATGTTCAATCAAAAGAACATGTCAGCATTCACTACATGAATTCCTCCGGCAATAACTGTTAGGAACTAATACAGTTTTATAGTACTGTAGTATTATTAATACTGTTCCAATTTGATCTATATTTCATTTGAATACATAATTTGTTAATTAGTTGAACTGTAGTGTTTCTTTTTTATACCTTTTTAACTATTTCTAAGAAACTTCATCTAATTCTGCCAAAATGTACTGGTCCCAATGTGTCCCAATTATCCAAAAACTCCTGTAATTAAAGCAAGATTGAAGATTAAAACTTCTTAAATTATTAACAGAACCATTATGAAGTAATTTAAATGATCTTTCTTTAAGAAGCAAAGATCACATGATTGTAGGTTGTTTGATCCCACTACTCAGCAACTACAGTCTTTGAAGATAATCTCTAGACTGAGTGGTGCAAATTCCCAACTCCCAGACCTTAGAACTCACAAAACATTATTTTCCTTCTCTTTTACAAACTCAGTGCTGCGGTTTTTGACACTGCCTTCTCATAGCACCAGAAGCCTGAGTTTGATCCTGACCTCCGACAGAATTGAGAATGAGATTTTTAAATTATTGGGTGCATAAGTAATATTTGCATGCCTGAATATCAATATTTTGTACATATTGATAGGGAACCAAGACAATGCAGAATTGAACTTTGTAACAATGCATTTATATTTACTGTGTAAACAATTCATATCGCTAATATTGAATGCAGTTGGTTAGGAATTAGTGGTAAGCTACTTCAGAAACAAATACATTTGTGCTTCTGATGGTGTGTTGCCTCCCTGGAGCCGGGATCCAGGATGTCACGGACCTCCAGGGAATCCTCAAGAGTGAAAGTGAACATCCGGAAGTGGTGGTGCATGTCGGCACAAATAACGTGGGGAAGAAGAGGAAAGACATTCTACAGCGTGACTTCAGAGAACCCGGAAGAAGGCTGAAAAGCAGGACCTCCAGGGTGGTTATCTCTGGTTTGCTTCCAGTTCCTCGTGCTGGAGTGGGCAAGAACAGGGAGATAATGGATCTGAATGTGTGGCTGAGGAACTGGTGTAGGAAGCAAGGATTTACATTCTTGGACCACTGGGGTATGTTTCGGGGTATGGATGAATTGTACAAAAGGGACGGGTTGCACCTTAATAAGCGGGGCACCAGCATTCTGGCAGGCAGGTTTGCCTCTGCAACACGGGTGTGTTTAAACTAAGTAGTGGAGGGAGGGGATGAACTGGAAACATAAGGATGGAGATAAAGGGAAAGTGAGAATAAGAAAAGTTAAGAATGACAGCAGAATCAACAGAGCAGAAAGCTCAACAAGGGATCGTACAGTATGGCCAAGTGAAATAGGAATTGATATGGGAGGTGAGGGGAGTAATGAATTAAAAGTATATATGGATGCACGGAGCATAAGAAATAAAGTGGATGAGCTTGAGGCACAGTTGGAAATTGGTAAGTGTGATGTTGTGGGAATAACAGAGACATGGCTTCAAGTGGACAGGGCCTGGGAAATGAATATTCAAGGATATACGTCCTATTGAAAGGACAGACTGATGGGCAGAGGGGGTGGGGTGGCTCTGTTGGTGAGGAATGATATTCAGTCCCTTGCGAGGAGCGACATAGAATCAGGAGACGTAGAGTCAGTATGGATAGAACTGAGAAATTCTAAGGGTAGAAAGACCCTAATGGGAGTTATCTACAGGCCCCCAAACAGTAGTCTGGATGTAGGGTGTAAGTTGAATCAAGAGTTAAAATTGGCATGTCGCAAAGGTAATGCTACAGTTGTTATGGGGGATTTCAATATGCAGGTAGATTGGAGAAATCAGGTTGGTACTGGACCCCAAAAAAGGGAGTTTGTGGAGTCCCTCCGAGATGGATTCTTAGAACAGTTTGTACTGGAGCCTACCAGAGAGAACGCAATTCTAGATTTAGTGCTGTGCAACGAACCGGATTTGATCAGGGACCTCGAGGTAAAGGAGCCATTAGGAGGTAGTGACCATAATATGATAAGTTTTAATCTACAATTTGAGAGGGCGAAGGGAAACTCGGAAGTGTCAGTATTACAGTTGAACAAAGGGAACTATGGTGCTATGAGGGAGGAGCTGGCCAAAGTTCAATGGAACCATACCCTAGCAGGGATGACAGTGGAACAGCAATGGCATGTATTTCTGGGAATAATGCGGAAGGTGCTGGATCAGTTCATTCCAAAGAGGAAGAAAGATCCTAAGGGGAGTAAGGGGAGGCCGTGGCTGACAAGGGAAGTAATGGACAGTATAAAAATAAAAGAGCAGAAGTATAACATAGCAAAGACGAGTGGGAAGCTGGAGGATTGGGAAACTTTTAAAGAGCAATAGAAGGTAACTAAAAAGGCAATATGCGGAGAAAAAATGAGGTACGAAGGTAAACTAGCTAAGATTATAAAGGAGGATAGTAAAAGCTGCTTTAGGTATGTGAAAAGGAAAAAAGTAGTTAAGACCAAAATTGGGCCCTTGAAGACGGAAAGGGGTGAATTTATTATGGGGAACAAGGAAATGGCATTCGAGTTGAACAGGTACTTTGGATCTGACTTCACTAGGGAAGACACAAACAATCTAACAGATATAATAGTGGCCAAAGGACCTAGGGTAATGGATGAACTGAAGGAAACTTATATTAGGCAGGAAATGGTGTTGGATAGACTGTTAGGTCTGAAGGCTGATAAGTCCCCGGGACCTGATGGTCATGGACGCATTGGTAATCATTTTCCAATGTTCTATAGATTCAGGATCAGTTCCTGTGGATTGGAGGGTGGCTAATGTTGTCCCTCTCTTCAAGAAGGGAGGAAGAGAGAAAACAGGGAATTATAGACCGGTTAGCCTGACGTCGGTGGTGGGAAAGATGCTGGAGTCAATTATAAAAGATGAAGTTACTACCCACCTGGATAGCAGTAACAGGATCGGTCTGAGTCAGCATGGGTTTACGAAGGGGGAATCGTGCTTGACTAATCTTCTGGAATTTTTTGAGGATGTAACTATGAAAATGGACAAGGGAAAGCCAGTGGATGTAGTGTACCTGGACTTTCAGAAAGCCTTTGATAAAGTCCCACTTAGGAGATTAGTGGGCAAAATTAGGGCACATGGTATTGGGGGCAGAGTACTGACATGGATTGAAAATTGGCTGGCTGACAAAAAACAAAGAGTAGTGATTAATGGGTCCCTTTCGGAATGGCAGGAGGTACCGCAGGGTTCAGTGCTGGGACTGCAGCTGTTTACAATATATATTAATGATTTAGATGAGGGAATTAAAAGTAAAATTAGCAAATTTGCCGATGACACAAAGCTGGGTGGCAGTGTGAAATGTGAGGAGAATGTTATGAGAATGCAGGGTGACTTGGACAGGTTGGGTGAGTGGGCAGATGCATGGCAGATGCAGTTTAATGTGGATAAATGTGAAGTTATCCACTTTGGTGGTAAGAACAGGAAGGCAGATTATTATCTAAATGGAGTCAAGTTAGGAAAAGGGGAAGTACAACGAGATCTAGGTGTTCTTGTACATCAGTCACTGAAAGCAAGCATGCAAGTACAGCAGGCAGTGAAGAAAGCTAATGGCATGCTGGTCTTCATAACAAGGGGAATTGAGTATAAGAGCAAAGAGGTCCTTCTGCAGCTGTACAGGGCCCTGGTGAGACCACACCTGGAGTACTGTGTGCAGTTTTGGTCTCCAAATTTGAGGAAGGACATTCTTGTTATTGAGGGAGTGCAGCGTAGGTTCACAAGGTTAATTCCCGGGATGGTGGGACTGTCATATATCGAAAGATTGGAGCGACTGGGCTTGTTTACTCTGGAATTTAGAAGGCTGAGAGGGGATCTTATTGAAACATGTAAGATTATTAAGGGATTGGACACGCTGGAGGCAGGAAGCATGTTCCGACTGATGGGTGAGTCCAGAACCAGAGGCCATAGTTTAAGGATAAGGGGTAGGCCATTTAGAACAGAGTTGAGGAAAAACTTTTTTCACCCAGAGAGTGGTGGATGTACAGAATGCTCTGCCCCAGAAGGCTGTGGAGGCCAAGTCTCTGGATGCTTTCAAGAAAGAGATGGATAGAGTTCTTAAAGATAGCGGAATCAAAGGTTATGGGGATAAGGCAGGAACTGGATACTGATTGTGGATGATCAGCCATGATCACAGTGAATGGTGGTGCTGGCTCGAAGGGCCGAATGGCCTACTCCTGCATATATTGTCTATTGTCTATTGACACATGAAAGGATTTTTATTTGGTGGCAGAGGATCATTCAATCATTAGTTTCGTTATCAATTTTGTGAGAAGTCAAGATCGAACCTAGGTCAAGGTGCAATGAGATGGCATCTCTACTACTATGTACGTAAAGAGGGCAGGAAAACAATAACTTTGTGCGAGGAAGAGATCATTTAAAAGGATGGAGGCTCAAGCTTTCAGAGCAGGAAGCAGTGTGTTATTTAGTTGGATTGGGGAACACTAGGGAGAGAGGATAGGGATAAGGGATATTGGAGATGGGTGGAATCACTTGGGGAGGGAAGAGACTGAGAGATTGGAATCAACTACTTTTATCCCAGCCACCCTTTTCCCTCCAGCATTCAAAAGGTGGAGTACTGCTCAAGTACGCGTACACACAGGTGCAAAGAAAGACTTGTCTGCAGTGGCAACACAGGCACATAGCATCATATAAACGGCATTCACAAGCAAAACATGAATTATACATAAATTATGTACAATTTTCAAAATGGTGTCAAAATGGTTGTTGTGACGTGTCTAGTGTGGTAGTGTAGTGGGTAGTGCTTGTCGCTCTCACTTTCAGCTTCCACTGCTGGCTAGCAGTCTCGTGAAAAGGAGAGCTGAATGTGTAAGTCTCTCACAGCCAGTACACTGCCTCTCCAACAGCAAGCCTCACGTAGTGCCTCCTCACTGGCAACACACAGAACTGAACTCCTTTCAGACTCGGGCTGAACTACAAAGAACGGGGAGAAGGTCCGGCCCCTGAACACACAACATGCAGGCCCATCCATGTTGGACACACCCTGGTGCTCACGAACCAGATCCCCAGCTCCAGGTGAAAAACCCCACTGCCTTGCGGGCAGCCTCGAGAAATGAAGGCTACGGGAGTTAACCCAGACAGCAAATCCGGAGTGGAGCCCCTAAGGTGGCTGGAAGTCATTGAACATCCTTCTGGCAGCTCCTGCAACCAAGCTGATGCCAAACATATTGCTTCATAAGCTTTCCTTTGGACTGCACTGGTGAGGCCGAGAGGGGGATCTTGCCCACTGAGCATCTCAGGATCTGCATACCTTCCTCCCAGGATTGTGATGATGATCATCATCACCCTTTGTCCTTTGAGACAGACAGATGCCAACCAACACCACCATATACAATTTTTACAATTAGAACAAAACATAAAAGAAAGTCTCAAGCAACACATATAAAAGTTGCAAGTGAACGCAGCAGGTCAGGCAGCAACTTATATGTGTGTTGCGTAAAAGAAAGTCTATTTGAGTGCAAAGTAATCAAAGTGGTCAGGGAGTTGCTAAACTGTAGTGATTAGGGTTGTGCTGGTTGGTTCAAGCACTGAATGATTGAATGGAAGTAATGTTCTTGAACCCAATGATGTGCGACTTCAGGCTTCTGTACTTCCTTCTAGTTGGCAGCTGTGAGAAGACGGCATGGCTCAGATGGTGGGATCTTTGACAATGGATTGGGATCGCCCTTCCTCAACAGATAATGAGCTTGGCAGTCTGTGGAAAATTTTTAAACAGAAATTGATATATTTTCACGAAGTACATCATTCAGTACATAGGCAAGTAACTAACTTAAGATACAGGTCACCCTGATCTACTTGAATAGCAGGATAGGTATACGGAGTTCAGTGGCCTTTCCTGTCAGTTGTGGTGTTTGTGGTTAACCTAACTTTGCCACTTGCTGTTGAATCATCCAAGATACTTTCGTTGGGGAGGAGGGCTGTTCTAATTATCCGAATGGCATTGTAGTTCATTTCTTCTGAATTAACAATTATTTGCCGTGGTTGATAACAGACTGAGAAAAATAAATCTCCATTAAATTCTCCATCACAAGACTTTTACACTTGCCAAAAAATCATTTTTCAAATAAAGATGAATTTATTTTCCATGTAAGGCAGCATGGAAAGTATATCAAAATACTTCTTTTAAGATATGAAGACCTGACTAATGTTGATACTGTAATTATGGGGCTTTTAGTGTTATTTCCTTGATGCCTAATAATTGAATTAGATCTCAAAGGAAGGTTGTCCATGATTCACAAAATTCTTCTGTTAAATCTAAAGCTATTAGAAACAAGTTAATGGTCACCAATAAGCAGCAATTAGTTCAACAATGACCATTTAGGATGAACTAAAATCACAAATCAATCAACTTTTCAGTGACTAAACATGTCAAAGTGAGTATGTAAATGCTGCATAAAATATTATAGTGTGAGGGTGAATATATTAAAGGTGTAAAATGCCCTGCAAGCAGTTACATTTATTTTCAAAGAATTATTCAAAAATTTGCACCACGTTTGTACCACTGAATAAACAACTAGAGTTCCTTTGGCTGATTGTGCATGTTTTGGTAATGAATACAAACCAGAAAGCTATTTTCTCATTCCAGTTTCACCCTCCTGCCTGCACCTCTCCTAGAACACATTAAATAGGAGCAGGAATCAGCCTGCTCGGTCAGATACATTATTATGATCTTACAACTCAGCTCCATTTTAGCATTAATACCGTATCAGCAAAGACTCTGACAAACAGTGGACAGCTTTCTGACTGGTTGCATCAGTCTGGTATGGAAGCTACAATGTTCAGCAACTCTAGAGACTTCAGAGAGTGGTGAGCTCTATCACAAGTGCAGCTCTCCACACAGGTTCAGGAGAGAATGGCTCAGAAAGGTGATATCCATCCTTAAGGATCTCCTCATTTGGGGCGATACCCTCTTCTCAATGCTGTCATCAGCCAGGATGTACAGGAGCTGAAGACCCACACCTTCAACAAAAACTCCAGCAGATTTGATAACCATGATTCACTTTTATAAAACAATGTTGTCTCTGCTCATTCTTTTCAAAAATTCCTCTTCTTACATTTTATTGATATAGATTCCAACATTTTCTCTTCTACTGGTTGTTCCCATGACCTTTTGACACAAATCTATGACTCTCCAAGTCATGCCAAACAAATCCGATGAGTTGGGCAACTGCTGTATCTTCAAGGAAAAAGGAGACTCGAGAAGCCTTTTACAATTAGATTCAAAGAAGTACTGTAAGCTCCGGTTAAGCCTCATCTTAAAGAAGTAGAGAAATGGCTGTCTGTTTGTGTTATGTTCTGGCTTTGAAGTTTCTCCCTGGAGCTGAGACATATCCCACCAAGTGAAGAGGGGTATCAACATCGTAAGGTCGGTCTCTGTCCAATTCAACCTCAGTACAAAGATATTTATTGAACTGCATATTTATTTCAGACAGTGCACAGTCCAAAGCTCCTTTTTATTCTGAAAACATACTAGAGCTTCATAAAGTATAGTGACACTACGTTACCAGACTATTAATCAGGAGAATGCTAGCCCTGATCTTTACATGACTGTAAATATACAGGACTGTGCAAAAGTCTTAGGCACATATATAGAGCTCAGGAGCCTAAGACTTTGGTACAGCACTGTAATAATTTTATGTATGGCACTGTACTGCTGCTACAAAAATTTAAATTTCATGACATACGTGAATAATGCTAAACCTGATTGTGATATGGGTCTCTATTGTGGACTGAGAGTGGGAAGGGGGCAGGGAAAGGAGAATCATGATTGGGAAAAGGGGAAGAGAGAGAGGAGGGAGCAGGAAGCACCAGAGAGATGCTCTGTAATGATCAGTAAACTATTTGAAATCAAATGACCTTGCCTGGTGTCTCAGGGCTGGGTGTGTCTGCACCCATGCTGGTCCCCACCCTGACACTCCTCTGTCACCTGTACCACACCCCTCCCACAGTGCTCCACTCTCACCATTCCACCATCCTTTGCACCGCCAGATTTACAGACTCTCTGCTCCACATTGGCAAAGCTATATACATGTGTTTAAAACTTTTATACAGTACTGTAAATCATTAAAAAGTTGGGAGCCCTCAGATTATCATAAAACAAGGAACTGAAGAGAGGAAAGCTATTATCTGTCATGGTCCGGATCGGGGTCCCTTTAAATTTACCTTGTTTATGTTATGATCCGGACTGTTGATTCCCTGTTTTCCCGTGTCCCTCGGCTTTGGTGATTAGAGGCAATTAATGCTCGGCTGAACCGGTAGTTTATAGTCTCCGGCTTTCAGTCATTTGGCGCGGGAGTATCTGCAAAGTCATCTAAGGTACGGTGTGCCGATGTCATCTGGCCGGAGCAAGCCTAGTCTCTGCCAAAGCCAGTGCCGGTAATTCACCCTTCCTCACTGGAGCAACCCTGTCCAGTTACCTTGCCGAAGTGAGCCTGCAAAGTTTCCGCAAGGTGGGTCCGTCAGTTAACCCACCGGAGAGAATCAGGAGCCGCTGTCTACTGTTCCTGGGCCGAGTCTAGAGCTCGCCACTACCCGGAGGTTCCAAGTACCACGTCCAAGTCCTGGCTCCAGCGGCATCCAAGTCCTGGCTCTGGTGGCATCCGAGTACCATGTCCGAGTACCATGTCCAAGTCCTGTCCCTGGCGGCATCCGAGTACCAAGTCAAGTCCTGGCCCTGGTGGCATCCGAGTACCTAGTCAAGTCCTGGCCCTGGCGGTCTGTGGTTCCTGTCCTACCCCACTGTTTGAATCCCTTCTCTGCTCCTCTCGCCTCTAGCCCTCGTCTGTAGCCCTTGCCTGCACCTTAGTCTAGTTCTATCGCTGGAGCTAGATAGGAACTGTGTTGTTCTTTGGTGTTTGTCCTGTCTTGTCCTCGCCTCCATAGGGTAAGTCAGGCCGTCTTACCGTTGCTCCGCGGGGGGTCATGTCTTGTCTTGTCTTGTCCTCACCTCCGTGGGGTAAGTCAGGCCGTCTTGCCGTTGCTCTGCGTGGGGTCATATCTTGTCTTGTCTTGTCCTCGCCTGCATGGGGTAAGTCAGGTCATCTTGCCATTGCTCTGCGGGGGGTCTTGTCTTGTCCTCGCCTCCATGGGGTGAGTCAGGCCATCTTGCTGTTGCCCCGTGGGGGTCATGAGTCCCGGCCCTATGTCCTGTACCCAAGGAGGGGCCCCGGCTCTCTGTTCTGTGTGTGAGTCCTGGCCCTATGTCCCGTTCCCAAGGAGGGGTCCCGGTTTTGTGTTCTGTGTATGTGTCCATGGTTATCTGTACCTGCTCTCCCGAGACCAAGGCTCTGTGTTCCCATGTTCCTCCTCTCCCTAGCCCATGTCATGTCCATGCCTGGTTCTGGGGTCCAAGCCAGAGGCAAGACCCAGGTACTGGGTCCTTGCCCAGTCTCGGGCTCGGAGTCCATACCCTAGCCTCTTCATGTCTCCTCTAGTTCGGGGATCCAATTCCGAGTCCTAGCCCAGACCTTTGGTCCCAGCCTAGTCGTAGTCCTGAATCCTTGTCCAGTTCGCTATTCCTGCTCCTGCCTTGCTCTCCTGGTATCAAACAATAAACTAAATCTAAGTAACCTCACAAGATGTGTCTTGCATTTGGGTCCACCCTTGCTCCCAATGCCCCCGCACATTGTGACATTATCTGTACCTTGTGTGACTGTTCACACTCCAGTGTTGTTGCTGCTTACCAGCACAGACTCGTGAACAAGTCATGAATGCCTGCCTCAACAGTGGAATTTACATCCTGAGACAGAATAAATGTAGAAGGTCAGGTTTAATCTCCACCATCTAAAGTCTCTGCAGGAGGTACTGCCTCAAGAAGGCAACATCTGTCATCAAAGATCCCCACCTTCCTGGCCAAACCATCTTCTTGCAACCACCGTTGGGCAGTAGGTACAGAAGGCTGAAGTCCCATACCACCTGGAATGCCCCTTCAACCTTAAACCAAGCTGCACAATCCTAATCACTATCTCAGTCTGCACTATGACCACTTTGCACTATCAAGAAGATTTTTGTTCTATTTGTGTGCTTCTTTCTATTAATTGTGTATAATTTACGCTATGGTTTTCTTGTGAATACTGCTTATCAATGCTATGTGCCTGTGAGTAAATTTTTCATTGCACCTGTACATGTGACAATAAACTTAAATTTGACTTTACGTTTCCAGGACTTTGACTGGATAAGTTGGACCGTCCCACTGCTTGGTTGTAACAACACTTGGAGCAATAGAACCTCATGCGCTGTGTAGGGAAGAGAAAGGTCTCGGTGTACATCTTCTTGACGCTTTAGACATTAAGCCTAGAGTGAGGAAAGCAACCACTCCCACACAGTGAATCTCTACTTGGTCAATGAAAACTCCTCAGCTCCCCTCTGAACCTGTCACCCCTTACATTAAACTAAGGGCCCTTGAACACACTAACACTGGGTAGGTAGGCAAGCATGCAAGCAAGGCATGGGAGTACATACAGCCCATTTATTATCAGTGAACATTTTCCTCACCAGATACTGTTTAAGGCATTTAATTAATGTAGACAATATTCTCTGGTAGAACCAGTTGAAGAAGAATTTGAATCCAAACTCTCCAAATAAAACAAACATAATGACTTCCCCAGAAATCACTGGCAACTTAAGAATAAATCAAAGCAGCTGTGTAATGACCAGGAACACTATCTGCAGTTCTCACACTTCCCTCAGATTGACTCATTGCTTCCTGTAGGCTGAGAATTTTATTCTTTGACAAAGAAACACAACCAGATTTTAAAAACATGTTTCTTGGTAGCTTGAAAACAAAGTTAAGGCCCCATTTAGCAGCCTTTCTCGGGCTTAAATCTGAGAATGAAACAGAAGCTGTAGCGAGGAGGGGACTGGCAATGGGGACATTTTGGGTCAGGTTAGACTCGTAGAGTTAGACAGCAGAGAAACAAACACTTTGACTCAACTCATCTATACCAACCAAACGGCTTACCTGACCTAGTCCTAGTTGCCTGTGTTTGTCTCATATCTCCCAAAACCCTTGCTATTCATGGACCTGACCAAATATATATTTTAAAGATTGTAATTCTACCCACCTCTACCACTTCAACTGGCAGCTCGTTGCATTTACTCACCACCATCTGTGTGGAAAAACTTGCCCCTTGGGGCCCCCTTTAAATCTTTCCGCTTCCACCTTCAGTTAAAGAGGAACACCACAGCAACAGACCCTTCAAACCACAATGCCAAATCTGAAATACCTATCTAATGCAATCCCATTTACCATTTCACAGCCCATTGTGTCTGCACCAGCCTCAGCCACCTATTCACACTAGCTCTATATTAATACCATGCTGGCTCTTAATTCCATCCCAATAATCACATTCTCTTCATCTAACCTGTTTTCAATTGTTTGCCCAGTAAACCCCTCTGCTTCGGCTACCACCCTCTAAACAACAGTAGCTAATTAACCCATTACCTTGGGATGTGTGAGGAGTCTGTAGCCACTGGAGAACTTGCAGACTCCTCACAGAAAAACCCCTTAAGTCAGGATCAAACCCAGGTGTCTGGAGCTGGTAGGTAGCTTATTACTTCTACAATCTTTTTAGTTAGTGCATGATCCGTATAATCTTATTCTGTTTGCAGCCCCTTTTAAGTTCTGCTTATGATGAAACAGCAGGTGAGATGCCATTGACTGGAATTATCTAGGGAACAAGAGGCAGCTAGTATAAGCTATTTTTAAAAATGCCACTTCTTTCTATTGAACTTAATTACAAGTGGTCCTGTGGGATAATGACAACCTGACTACAACGAGGAGTACTCATTCATCACAATCATGGCAGAGAACAGGGATGGTCACAATATAAATCAGAAGCATTAGTGGTTTTTTTTTGTATTTTGTGAATGTTACCGGAAGTTGGCTCCACTACCAGGCTTCACCTGTGTGAGTAGGCCAAATTTTGAGAATCCCAAGCTAAGGCAGAAGTCTTGAAGCCTTGAAATTCTGCTCAGCCATTAGAAATTGGGTTTCATTGTTGAAGTCTTTGTGGAATCCATCTGAGTTAATATAGGCAGTGATTTGAGCCTCCTTGCAGGTTTGCAGATTGTATTAATCCAGTATTTCTTCTGGATCTTGACAATCCTTCCAGAAACCATGGAAAAATAGGAAAGACAGGTGGTAGCAATGGGTTCCTCCTTATTGTTCGATTTCCTGGTTTTTCCATCAGCCCTTTTAAAGGCCCAAAGAAACTGATGGTAGCAGAACACTGTATTTGCAATGGCTATAGGATTGGCTTTCATGGCACAAAGCTATTGTGTCACACCAATGGCTTTTGGGACCACCTGGTAAAAGAAGTCATTGAAATAAAACTTGACGAAAAGAATTTTAACAAAGATGAAGTTCTCACTCTAAGTAAGAACTGAAATTTGATTGTAAACAAGGTGGGAGATTGGTTCAGTCCTCATCCACTCAGGAGGAATGGACTGTGGGGGTATAAATGCCACCAATCTAGACATGCTCAGGCATCATCCCTGATGAAGATGGATGAGTTTATCATCAAAGCATCGGTTATAATCAGTACATGTACCTGGCTGGATAGCCCAGAAGAGATTACTTGTCAAAATAGTGATGGTTTGCATGCTTCATACAACATTTCTTTGCTCATTGCTAAATCTTTTTTGCAGAAGAACTGATTCTGCCAGCAGCAAGGGAGGTTCTGATTACCATTTTGCATAAGTCATCAGACCAAATAATTAAAGCAATTTCTCTCAGCTACAACTCAGTTCAAAGGTGAATAGATGAAATGCCTAAGAAGGAAGACACATTCAGCAACATGCATAGGGCAACAAAATTTGCTCTGTAATTGGATGAGTCAATTTTGCCAGGCAATTAATCTTTGCTTTTTGGTTATGTTTGCTTCATGAATGATGAAAATATGGTTCAATAGTTATTATTTGCAGGTTGTTATTTTCTACTAACAGATACAAAGGGGGAGTCAATATTTTGGGTTGTGAGCAATTTTCAAAGACGGACATTCCACTCACTAACATTCTTGCTTGTGCAACAGATGGGGCACCGTCAATGATAGATGCTACCGTGAAGTTATTATTTTCTCTAAAAAAGCTATATCTAACATATTTACCATGCACTGTGTAATTCACAGACAATGCCTTGTAGCAAAAAACCCAAGTGATTGGCTGCACAAATCATTAAGAACTGTTATCACAGTGGTAAATACATAAAAGGAAATCCTATGCTCTCAGTTCTTGACTATTTTGAGAACTTTGTATTGAGAATGATGAACAGTTTGAACACTTGCAGTTGCACACAGATTTCAGATGACTCTCAAAAGAAATCTGCCTAAGATATTTTAAAGCATTTTTTGAAACTGTGATGAAATTCTTTGAAGACTTGAATGCTTCATTCAGTAATCAACTCAAGCATATTAGGCATCATGTTGCTTATTTGTCAGAATTATTTCCAAAGTTTAATGAAATCAATATTCAATTGCAAGAAAATCATGTGAGTCTTTTCAAAGTCAAAATTAGTTGTCTCCACATTTCTGTCTAAATCTCTATTGAAATGCAACATTGGCTGATGTGACCTTTTCCAATTTGTGAACCTCTCCAAGTTGGAAGAGGAAGAAAGAACACCAGGTGATGATCTTAAACTATACGGTGCCACCTGGGTGAGCTGCATTAAAAGATGTCAGAGAGATTTCAGGATTTTGTCTCAATCCAAATTCCAGATTGGGTAATAACTCCATTCCTGAACACTTGGAATGAGGAACTAACAGGAAAGATGGAGGAAGAACTGATCTCGCTACAAAATGACTTTGAGCTGAAGTTGAGGTTCAGAAAATCATATCACGAATTTTGGTTGCAGAAAGAAATCTCTGAACACTATCCTGCACTGTGGAAAAAGGTCAAGATGTTCTTTATTGCCTTACTAGCATCATATTTAGTGGATTGTGGTTTCAGTGCAGTGTCTCAACTTCTTTCAAAGCAATGAAACAGACCGTAAGTTACTGAATGTGGGTATCTGATATTCCTTCTGAGTGATAGTCAGCCTGATGTTGAGAAGCTGCTATCACTGCACCAAGCCCATCCATCTCATTGAAAGGTGAAACAGCAATGAATTAGTGAATAGTTGGACTACTAATGTACACTCCAGAATTACTTTACCATAATTAATTTTTTTTTACAGCTTTAAATAGATTTGAATCATTTTGGTCATTATTTATCACTGTTTTGAACTTGCAGTTTCCACTTTCTTTCACTGTGCATCATAAATCAAAGTTCTTTATAGTTTCTATGTAATGACTGGAAAGGGAGAGGAGGGAGTGGGGATGTGGTCTGGAAGCTAAGGGGACGGTAACCCAAACCACTTTGTGAGCCACTGCTCTAAACACTAACTGCTCATGTTCCTGTGTAAAAGACCCTTAAACATTGCTGCCCTATCTGCTTCTGTCACCTCCCATGGTATCTCCTCCCAGGCACCTACCACCCTTTGTATAGAAACTTTGCCTTGTATAAACTGTTTTAAATTCACCCACCCCCCCCCCCGACAATGAGTATTTGATATTTCCACCCTCTGATCAACATGAACTATCTATCTTGTTTACACTTCTCTACTGTACTACTGTCAGATTCATAGAGACCTGCACTGGTTTACTTTGACCTCTGAAAGGCTTGCACTGCAATGACCCTTGCCAATCAGCTGGGTGCTGCCTTCTCAGAGGGGCATGACTTTCCAGGACCGGCTCTCGGTCAGGGGAAATCCCTGCCTACTGAAAGTGCATGCCAGTTATTCATGTATTCATGCCTGTTTTGGGCAAATTCCAGGGAGTCCAGCTTCTAGTGTGGGGTTAGAGCCGCAGTAACAGCCAGATACACTCATTTTTATTGATGCGTTCAGCATCAGTGCTACCTGCTAGTTAGGACATAATTAGAACAGGTCTAGTAGTTTAGAACTGGGTGTGCAGGAGACACTCTGGGACAATCAGCAGAAGACATACATTTCAGCACAATCTAACTCCAGCCCACAGTGGAGTTGCTCGTACTGTACTTTCAACAGAGTTAAGATTATGGCTCTCCTCCCCTGACCCAGGTACTAAAGACAAGTTCTATAGAGCAACTGAAGGCTTCATTTTCAGTTTGTCACACTAGCGGGTCTTATGTAATTGCATCAGACTACATAATATTCAGAGCAGGGACACAGCGATTTAGTTCCAGAATATTTATATCTTCTACCACCTTTTTTCTGTTCATCCCTCTACTCCTTTCTCCCTCGTATCTCTCTTAAATGTATCTTTAAGTCCGCTTCAGCGCTCTGTGCATTTAGTCTCATTTCCTCACCGGGATCTGTGTGAAATGTGGTTTTATTTTCCCTTATTCCTGAACTGGTGTTTCGCATGAGTGATATCGTCTTCCCTACCTTCACCAGATGAACACCTTTCATATCATAATGAGGCAGGTGAAGACTACACGACTGTGTGCCATCCAGTTAGATCTTCTTCCTCAATTTCACTTCCCCACCCTGTCCATCAACTACTTGGATTTCGAGCTCCTATTCATTATAAGCGGGCATAATCCTAACCACAGCGGGTGACGCCATGCCACAGATGCTAGAGCTGCTGCCTCACAGTACAAGAGACCAAGGTTCAATCTGACCTTGTGTACTATCTGCATGGAGTCTGCACGTTCACCTTGTGGCCATGTAGGCTTCCATCAGCTGCCCCTGGTTCCACCCAAAGTCCCAAAGATATGCTGGGTTGCTAAGTTAGTCGGCTGCTGCAAATTTCTCCTAGTCAATAACCAAGTGGTAGAATCAAGTCAAATCGAGCTAATTACTATGTAAACAGTTAGAGTCACGTACAGATACAATGACAAACACAAAGGTACAGGCAACGCACGCAATACAAATTATATATAAATTAAAGTTAAATTGTACCAAATTATGAAAAGAAACTGGGGCAATTGATGGGACTGTGGAGTGAATAAAGGAGATATGTGTAAAAGAAATTCAGCATGTCGCCGTTGACTCTCATCAATGTTTATAGAAGCACAATAGAAAGCATCCTATCTGGTTGCTATGGCAACTTCTCTGCCTGAGACTGCAAGAAACTGCAGAGAGGTGTGAACACAGCTCAATCCATCATAGAAACCAGCCTCCCTTCCATCAACTCCATCTATAATTTTTTCTCCCTCAGTGCAGCAACTAACATAATGAAAATTCCTTTCCACAACAGACAATCTCTCTTCACTCCCGTCACCCACACAAAAAGACTGAGAGCATGTACCACCAAGTTCAAGGACAGTTTCTATCTGCTGTTGTAAGACCATCGAATGGTCCCCCTAATACAATAAGGTAACCTCATGACCTCACAATCTACCTCTTTATGACCTTGCACTTTTCGTCGGATGGCACAACACTTCCTTTGTAGCTATGACAAGTTATTCAGCATTTCCCTTGGACACCTTCAAGAAAATTAACTGTCTGGATGACATGCAAAACTAAGTTTTTCACTGTACTTGGAACATGTGACCCTAATAAACTAATTTACCATTTCATAAGCGTTTGTTGTTAGAGAATGAGCAATCTTGTTTCACTGTAGTCCGACTCTGTGATTATGACTAAAAATCCACAGGTGTTGGAAGCAGAGAATTCCGAAGATTCATTATGGATAGCCAGAGCCCTCTGGAAAATTTGGAATTTTCATGGCCTTGCTAGCTAGTTACACTTGGGAGGGAGATTAGGCTTAGCCAGCTGTAAAAACATTGCTGTGGATAGAACAATATCCGGCATGTTGTTGACTACTCTGTTCAAAGATCGCTAACCAAGGGATTGGAGGATGTTCAGATAAGGAGAGGTTAGTGTGAGAAGGTTACCATCGCCAGGAATTGCCAGCCAATCTTCTCCACTACACTTGCTTCTTCTAGTTTGCATTCCTTTATCTCCCAAACAACCTCTTCCAGAGACAATACTATTCAGTTTTATTTCCTTATAGGACACCTCTCTCATCTCAGTAATCAAACAACCTTGGTTGTGCTGCCTCCATGTCAAGTATATCCTTTCTGAGGTAAGACCATAAGACATAGGAGCAGCATTAGGCTATTCAGCCCATCGAGTCTGTTCTGACATTTTGATCAACTTCTGTCTTGAATATACCCACGGACTTGGCCTCCACCACAGTCAGTGACAGAGCATTCCACAGATTGTACCCACCTCACATTTCTCTCCAATGTCTATGTTAATGGCCATTGTTTTTTTTTATATAGCTGTAGAAATATTTGCATTTATAAGCTTATTAGAAATAAATAGGCCAGTCAAACCTGCCCTGTATTTCAATAAAATTGAGTCACAGCACAGACACAGATCCTTTGGACCACCAGCCACCCATTTGCACTAATACTACATTCATGCTGTTCTCATTAACCACACACCCACGCTCCTGGGTAATTAAACCAGCGTATTAACCTATCAATTCACATGCCTTTGGGATGTGGGAGGAAACTGGTTCCTTGGGGGAAACTCACAAGACCATGCAAACTCCACCCACAGACAGCACCCGAGGTCAGGATTGATCCTGGGTCATTGGAGCTGTGAAGTTGCACCACAGTCCTGCCCATAGCTGATCCTTCATCTCAATAACACTTTCCTGTGAGTCTTCAAATATCTGGAAATCTCTTCATCTCAATTTAGAATGCAAAACCTCCCAGAATACCAAATTCCAAAAACCCACCACCCCCTGAGTGAAGCCATTTCTCCTCACCTCTGTCCCAAGTGACCTACTGTAAGGCACAAGTCAGTAATGTGTAGGAATACCTTCCACGTGCCTGGATGAATGCCACTCCCTGACTAGTACCTGACTTCTCAGTTAGTGACAACATCTTCCCCATACCTATTGCTGAGAATTTTGTTTTATATTTCGATTAGATTGTTTCTCATTCTGCCAAATTCCAAAGAATAGAAGTCTATTCAACTCATCCCTCTTCATGTTATGAGCCAAGAACCAATCTGCATCATATGCCCTTTAGAGCGAGAACACTCTGTTGGCCAGAAAGAAATACAATCTACAAATCAGCAAACAGGAATGATGGAAGAGTGGTAGAAACAGACAACACAAAAGCCTTTGGTCTTGCCATGTGGTTTCAGGAATGGAGGTGACCATTTTGTGACAAACACAAGAAAATCTGCAGATGCTGGAGATCCAAAGCAACGCACACAAAATGCTGGAGGAACTCAGCAGGTCAGGCAGGATCTGTGGAAAGGAATAAACAGTCAAAGTTTTGGACCAAAACTTTTCTTCAGGACTGGAAAGGAAGGGGAGAAGCCATTTTGTAAGGCTGTTCTTGTAGCTACCATTTTGCGAACTGTTAGTGAACTGGTTCTTGCTCAGGAATAACTTAATCAGAGCAACTGAACATGGACACAGTGAGTTTTCTGGTGATCTGATAAACCTGATACTATTGCCAGATTAAAAAAAACTCTTTATTATGTAAAATGTCAGGCTTTTAGAAGGAACATGCTGTGATCTGGTCAGCTGAACGTCATGCTTGGTTGACCTGGTTTACGCCAGTCTGTGTTGGAAAGAATGAAAGGACGTTCCTTGGACACAAGGCTGGAGGAAAGAATCATAAAGCAATTCTGCTTGTAGCTTTGGATCCATCCAATAAGTAGCTGACAAAGGCTGGTCAGATGAGCTTGAGCCAATGAAATTGAAATATCATGGATTGTTCTGATAAGGGAAAAGATAAGGACTTTGGGAGTACACACAGCGACAACTCTGTGGAGACCAATCATTGCAGATATGGATGACCCACATCAGAAACTTGGAAATTACATCAGAATAAAGAAGAATGCTGGCCAGCAAAGACTCTTTTTCCCAAGTATTAACTTTTTTCTTCTTTGACTGTTCATGGCACATCAGGCAAACTTAGAGTGTGTGCACACAGATATTTAGCTTTGTAAAGTCATGTGTTTGTTAACTGATCCAGTAACCGATCTGCATTTCAGTAAATACAGATTCTCTGTGTGCCGAACTGAGCACTATTGTTGAGGGATAATGCTTGTAACAGAATTGCCAAAATCTGTTGAGGCTTAAGGATAAATTTCTCCATAAAGTCAGTGTGAGACTCGACTCTGACCACATTGTGAGGTGCAGAGAGTGCTGGACCCCACCACCCATGTCATACCTCCTTCTCACTCCTGCCATCAGGAAGAAGGTACAGGAGCCTCAGGACTCAAACCACCAGGTTCAGAAACAGTTATCACCCCTCAGCCATCTGACTCTTAAACTAAAGGGGATAATTTCAGTCCACTTCACTTCCCCCATCATTGAAATGTTTCTACAACCTGTGGACTCATTTTCATGGACTCTTGATGTCAGGCTTTCAATATTTATTATTTATTTTTTATTATTATTTCTTTCTTTTTGTACTTGCACAGTTTGTGGCTTTTTGCACATTGGTTGAAGTGTGATTTTTTTCAGGCACGGGTTGGTGTGGTCTTTCATTGATCCTATTATGGTCATTCTATTATGGATTTATTAAGCATGCCTCCAAGAAAATAAACCTTAGAGTTGCATATGGTGATACATATGTACATTGACAATAAATATACTTTGTACATTGAAGGCTGGAGGACTTGAGATTTTTTTTTGATTGAAGGGAACTCCTCCAGAAATACATATTGTGGGAATGGCCACAATATGGGAAGTATGCTGGTCACACTGCTGGCAAAGAACTTTGGAAGATTGCTCGAGGGGGATTGTCACACAAGGACTTTAAATGATTACAGAAGCCAGGCAGTTGGCTGTTCAATTGAGGATTGTGGAGAATGCTTGGAGAAAGATAGGTAGATAGATACCTTATTGATCCCAAAGGAAATTACAGTGTCACAGTTGCACTGCAAGTGCACAGATATACAAATATACAAATATTAGAAGAGAAGTAAGAAAGAATAAAAAATAAGTTACCGCAAACAGTCTAACAGGAGGGGGTCATCACTTCCCCAGCTATAGGTTGACTCACTATAGAGCCTAATGGCCGAGGGTAAGAATGACCTCATATAGCACTCTTTGTAGCAATGATGTTGTCTAAGTCTATTACTAAAAGTACTCCTCTGTTCAGCCAACTTGGCAGGCAGAGGGTGAGAAACATTGTCCAGAATTGCCAGCATTTTCTGTAGAGTCCTTTGTTCTACCACAGCCTCCAGAGTATCCAGTTTGACTTCTATAACAAAGCCAGCCTTTCTAATCAGTTTATTGAGCTTATTGGCATCACCCATGTTGATGCCATTTCCACAGCACACCACCACATAGAAGATTGTATTGGCAACAACAGACTGTAGAACATGTGAAGGAGAGGCTTGCATACTGCAAAGGACTGCAGTCTCCTCAGGAAGTAGAGGTGACTCTGGCCTTTCTTGTACACAGCCTCAGTGTTGGTGCTCCACTCAAGACCGTCATCCAGGTGCACCCCCAGGTATGTGTAGATCCTCACCACATCCACATCCATGTCCCCACCATCAATAGTAACAGGGAGCAGAGCAGGCTTAGTCTTCCTAAAGTCCATCACCATCTCCTTTGTCTTACTGATGTTGAGCTGCAGATGATTCAGCTTATACCATTTGACAAAGTCCTCCACCAGGGCCCTGTATTCATCCTCCTGTCCTCCCTTGAGACACACAACTATTGCTGAGTCATCAGAGAATTTCTGAGATGACATGACTTAGTATTGTATTTAAAGTCCAAGGTATACAGGGTGTGACGAGAATACACATAAAATTAAGATGTTTGCTGGCCTGGGTTAGCATCAGTGACATCAGCAAGTGGTCTGCCACCTGCCCTCAGGGGAAGGAGAGATAAGGAACAATGGAGCAGCGTCTGGAGATGTGTAATGAAGGAACGGGGGAGAGAGAGCTGTCTGGAGCGGCTCCCCCCTTTGAACCTTGAACTGTTTGAAGTGATGGACAGGCGATACCCCAGCCGGGGGGGGGGATAAAAAGGGACCGGTTCGCTAAGGCAAGACACACGCCACCCGAGGTAACGAGACCCTGGAAGCGGTACGCTTCTCACGAGTCGATGGGAAGTACCAGACAACGGCCAGGGTGGAAAGGTACGATCAGCGGGAACCCGGTGTGTGTCCGCCCTTGCCTGGGTGCCGGGTTCACTGCAGAGGATCGACCGCATCTGGAGGAGGGGTCACAGTCGGTGACCTCAGGTGACATCACCAAGGACCTGCCCAAAAGTTGCTTGTGAGCCATATCGTCGGTCTGTGAGTGAAGCAGTGTTCTGAATGATCAGTTGTTCCTGTTCTCTCTCTCTCTCCCCCCACGTTGTCCATCGCCATGACAACGATTACTGCGAACTGAACTACTAAACTGGACTGAACTTTGAGTCACTTTGAAATTTGGTCATTTACCCCTAGACAACGATAGAGCTTGATTGATGCTGTTATCTTAATTCTGTGCACATGTGTGTTTATCATTGCTGAACTGTTGCATTTATTATCCTTTCGATTACTGTGTTGCTTGTTTCTTTAATAAAACTTTCTTAGTTCTAGTAATCCAGACTCCAACTGAGTGATCCATTTCTGCTGGTTTGGCAACCCAGTTGCGGGGTACGTAACATAAGTGGGGTTCTCGTCCGCGATTTTGAACGCTAAATTTGGGATGGAGTAAATTGATTGGGTTAAAATTCCCGAAAGAAAGAAAAGACAAACAGCAGAAATGGAGGCTGAGGAATTTATAAAGGCGCCGACCTTGGAGGCATTAGAAGATGCCAGGAAATCGGAATTGATAGCTGTGGCCAAACGGTTGAATCTTGCTAAGGTGAAGTCGACAATGAGGAGAGAGGAAATACACAGAGCTATTGTAGAGCACTATGTATCTAAAGGTGTGTTTCCCCAAGGTGAGCTGGAGGTGGTGTCTATTGAAAAACCTGCTGAAGACGCGGTACAGGTACAGCTTGAAAAACTGAGACTCGAGCACGAGTTCCGGGTACGGCAGTTAGAACACGAAGAGAAAGAGAGGGACAGACAGATGGAGAGAGAAGAGAGAGAGAGGGACAGACAGTTGGAGAGAGAGGAGAAACAGAGGGAAAGGGAATTTGAGCTGGAGAAGTTAAAGATAAGGGCCGAGCAGGGGCTCGTGCCGAACCAAGGTGGAGGGTTCCGGGCGACCCAGGAGGTTAGGCTGGTTCCCCCATTTGACGATACCGACGTGGATCGGTACTTTCTCCACTTCGAAAAAGTGGCTATAGGTCAGGACTGGCTGAGGGATAAGTGGGTTGTTTTACTTCAGAGTGTACTGAAAGGGAAGGCCCAAGAAGCTTACTCAGCTTTGTCCACGGAAGATACCCAGAGGTATGAGGTGGTGAAAGAGGCCATCCTCAGGATTTATGAGTTGGTCCCGGAGGCATACCGGCAGAGGTTCCGGAATGCAAAGAAGCGGTGGGACCGCACGTATTTGGAGTTTGCCCGTGAGATGCAGACATATTGTGAGTGTTGGTGCGCCTCGAAGGGGGTAGAGGGGGATTATGACAGACTGCTACAACTGATTCTGATTGAGCAGTTTAAAGGTTGTGTCCCTGAGGGTATGAGACCCTACCTCGATGAGAAAGAGGCAGCCACGTTAGCCGCAACTGCTAAGTTAGCGGATGAGTATGCGTTGACGCATAAAATGAAGTTTGCCCCGAGTAAAGGCTACCAGAAGGGTAGTCAGGACGGCGGGGAGAGTCCGCCGGAAAAGTCAGAAAGTAAGCCGGGGACTAGTGAAAAGGATAAGGTAGACCGGGAGCAGTCTGGTAGGAAGTCTCCTGGGGTCGTCTGTTATAATTGCGGGAAAGTCGGACACTTTGCGTCCAGGTGCTTTGCCCCAAAGAAGGAGACGGGAAAAGGAAAAACGGCAATGTTGAATGGCTGTATCGAGCTGTTAAGCGAACCGCTAGGGAAGGACAGGTCTGAAAAAGTCCAGGAAGGGCGCGAGAGGTTTATCTCGGCCGGATTGGTGTCAGTGAAGGAGGGGTTAAAACCAGTTCCAGTGCGGATCTGGAGAGACACGGGAGCGTGTCAGTCACTAATACTGAAGAGTGTATTAGAGTTTAGCTCAGAGACCCAGACTGGGGAGGTAGAGGTCAAAGGTGCTGGGGAAGGGACAGAGTCAGTCCCTTTGCACCAGATACACTTACAGAGCAACCTGGTCTCTGGACTAGTCACGATCGGGGTGAGGTCCGAATTACCGATGAAAGACGTGGAAGTCTTGCTCGGTAATGACATCGCCGGAGGAATCGTGTTCCCAATCGTGAGATTGACAGGTCAGCCTGCCAGCATTGAGGCCCCGACCATGGACTCACAGGTTCATCACGGGCCCGCGATAGTGAATTTAGCTGAAACATTTCTGCCAACCTTGTATGAGACGGGCTGTAGTGAGACAAGAGGTAGTGAGGGAGCTGGGACAGACGTAGCAGTAGCCAGGAAAGAATTTGTGCAGACGCGGGAGCGAGACGAGGGGCTGATGGTTTTGGCAGAGACCGCTCTCTCTGACACAGCCTTGACAAGGGAACTAGTAGGCTATTGTGCGGAGGAGGAACTGCTAAGGAAGAAAGGGAAATCAAGTACAGTATCCGCAGATGAGGAGTGGGGGGTGGTGCAAAAGAGTTATGGGGATGAGGTTTTTAACATGGCCCACGAGGTACCCCCCGGTGGACATTTTGCGGTGCTGGAGGAAACAGTTGGTGGAATCATGAAAGAGATTTACCGGCTGCCCAAGGGGAAAAATGTTATTGATCATGACCGACGCGAACTGAGACGGTCACCGGCTTTTGATATGCTAACAAACCTAGTCGGTGTTAGCGTGGAAATGAATGAAGCTAGGGGCCCCCTGATAAGAGGAAAAAACCATTTTGAAAAGATTAGTATGGGATCGATCAAATGGGAGAAGGCTATTGTTTTGGCCAGGTCTACTGATAAGGTCTCTCCCTTAATCCCCGAACAAAGCGAATCTTTAGAAGAAGTAATTAAACGACTCGCACCCGTGTGTTTGATTGTCCCGAGGAAATGCAAAGAACTGGGACGTTGGGTGATGTCTGTTACAATAGGGCAGCCTAGTAAAGAACACGCATATATAATGAGTAATTCAGTGACTAAAGGGCTGATGAACACAGAGGTGTGTATTGGCAATTTAATACGGCTGTCTGAAGCCAGTTTGATAGTGAACCTTGAAAAAAATGAGTTCGGCCACACGAAGGTCATTTACCTGGGAATTGTGGTGACACAGGGGCAGCTGGCAGCGATGCAAGCTACAGTGCAGGCTATCGCTGACCTCCCAACCCCGACAGACAAGAAGGCCCTCAGAAGGCTCTTGGAGATGGTGGGGTACTGCAGGAAGTTTTGCAATAACTCTGCGGTCAATACCCGTCCCCCTCCTACTAAGCCCTTGCGAGAGAAAACTGAGTCGGAATGGGACGACCCTTGTTATTGTGGTCCGGGACAAAACCAAATGAGAGGTTACATTGGTCGCAATTCATCAGTGTTTTTGGCCACTATGAAGTTTGCTGAGTTGGAGCCTGGTCTAAGGGATTATTAATAATACGTGTAAAAGGAACAGAAAATGCGATGACTGTCTGTCAAGGTGTTAACAAGTTCAAACTCGCTGTGTTAGCTAAATAGCTGATAAAGATGTATATTTGTGCGTGTATCAAATAATGTATTCATGTTTGTAATTTTTACCTCCCGGTAAAAATCCTTAAAGGGGGGAAGTGTGACGAGAATACACATAAAATTAAGATGTTTGCTGGCCTGGGTTAGCATCAGTGACATCAGCAAGTGGTCTGCCACCTGCCCTCAGGGGAAGGAGAGATAAGGAACAATGGAGCAGCGTCTGGAGATGTGTAATGAAGGGATGTGGGAGAGAGAGCTGTCTGGAGCGGCTCCCCCCTTTGAACCTTGAACTGTTTGAAGGATGGACAGGCGATACCCCAGCCGGGGGGATAAAAACGGACCGGTTCGCTAAGGCAATACAGACATGCCACCCGAGGTAACGAGACCCTGGAAGCGGTACGCTTCTCACGAGTCGGTGGGAAGTACCAGACAATGGCCAGGGTGGAAAGGTACGATCAGCGGGAACCCGGTGTGTGTCCACCCTTGCCTGGGTGCCGGGTTCACTGCAGAGGATCGACCGCATCTGGAGGAGGGGTCACAGTCGGTGACCTCAGGTGACATCACCAAGGACCTGCCCAAAAGCTGCTTGTGAGCCATATCGCCGGTCTGTGAGTGAAGCCGTGTCTGAATGATCAGTTGTTCCTGTTCCCTCTCTCTCTTCCCCCACATTGCCCATCGCCATGGCAACGATTACTGCGAACTGAACTACTAAACTGGACTGAACTTTGAGTCACTTTGAAATTTGGTCATTTACCCCTAGACAACGATAGAGCTTGATTGATGCTGTTATCTTAATTCAGTGCACATGTGTGTTTATCATCGCTGAACTGTTGCATTTATTATCCTTTCGATTACTGTGTTGCTTGTTTCTTTAATAAAACTTTCTTAGTTCTAGTAATCCAGACTCCAACTGAGTGATCCATTTCTGCTGGTTTGGCAACCCAGTTACGGGGTACGTAACAAGGGTAACCAGGAAGGGAGCTAATGCAGTCTCCTGTGAGGTCCTAGTGTTGCATATAACCATGTCTGACACACAGTTCGGAAGCTGCATGAACTGTGGTCTACCAGTCAGGTAAACCACAGCTAAAATATAGCAAGAAAAATCAGAATAGGAAAATATAGAATATTGGCAGAAAGTTTAAATAAAGTGAGAAAGATCTTTAGAGAAAACATTGAATATTGGCAGAAAACTAAAGTAGTCTTCACAAGCTATGGGCTCGTCAGGACTTTTCATCTCATGTTCTTGATACTTATTGCTTTTTTTGTTATTAATATTTCTTTTTTTGTATTTCCACAGTTTGGTCCCTTATGTATAACTGGTTGTTTGTCTGTCCTGTTGGATGTGGACTTTCATTGATTCTATTCTGTTTCTTGGATTTACTGTGTATGCCCACAAGAAAATGAGCCTCAGGCTTGTATGTTGGTGTCATATATGTATTTTGACAACACGTTTATTTGGACTAGAGCATGAGAGATTAGAATGTGAAAACAAGAGGCTCCATGAAGAGGTAGTAAACATTTTTGAGAAGCTTACTAGTTTACAGATGCGGAGAAGTCTGGATTTGACACTATGGACCAGTTTCAGCTACAGTGTGAACAGATGGTTAAAGAGTAAACAAGAAGAAGAAACCCAAGTAGCTAACAGCGAGGTGGAGGGATTGAGGAAATGGTGTGGTGATATTTAACAACAGCTATGAATGTGATACAGAAGTCGGTCCATGAAAAGGAAAGCAACACTGGAGATCATACGAAGTGTTTAAAGCAGATACAAAAGCTGCAGAGCCAATTTGCTACACAGAGCGGAATAATATAGGCTTCCGTATTTGAAAGAGGGGAGGAAGGTGAATAGGGAGATATAGATTGGAGTGCTTTAGCAGATAAAGAAACAAGATACAGTTATGAAGAGGAGCCTCCTCCTGAGGACCTCTCATCAACATACAACCAAAAGAGGCTGGTGCTACTGTGGGACTCGGCCCGAAACGTCAACTGTTTACTCATTTCCACAGATGCTGCCTGAGCTGAGTTCCTCCAGCATTTTTGTGTATTGCTTGGATTTCCAGCTTCTACCAATTTTCTCGTATTCATGCTGCTACTATCTGTACATTTGACCCCCACCCCCAGTTACTGTCGGAGATGGGGGGAGCCAGAGCTGGAAATCAAAACCAAACTATAACATACACTACCTGAGGAATATTGCCAAGGATATCAGGGCATACAAGCCTGGGGGTGATCCGAGGGAGCTGTTCCTGGCAATACACAGTCCAGATGACATCGAGGAAAAGAGACTGTTTATAACATGCTTACAACGAAACATACACTCTGCTTTGCCAGAAACACAGCAACACAATGGGAAAGCAAATGAGGAGTTAAAGAATGCCATACTGACTGTTATGGGTCGAAAGAGCAGGGACCCAATAGTTGAGCTAAGTAAATGTTACCAGCGGAGAGAAGAACACCCCAGCGTATTTTTGTCCCATCTATGGATGGTGTTCCAAGAGGTATGTGGATTAACATTATATCAAGATCATTTAGACCAAAAGCAAAACGCAGTTCATTTAAATCCAAACAACTTTATTAAAACACATTTAAAACTCACAAGAGGATTTTTATCTTATAAAACTGTTGTAGCGTGGCTGAAATCACCGGAGAGACAGAGTCACTGGTAGATACAAAGCAGCTTCTTTATTCAACACAACAAGCAGGCATTATACAGACGGAGATGCTTTCGGGAGAAAGGTCTACTAGCTCAATGTGGGCTCGATATTTATATGCTAGACACAAAAGCAATCGCGACTTAAGAAGTTATAGACAATGCATAGACAATTGAAGCTACATACTAAATATCACACCATCCATTCCTTCCGACGCCAACATGTCTGGGTTGGTATCCACAGCCCTTAGGACTTAACTGGCATTTTATATGTTAACACAGAAGACAATTAATATTTATAATGTATAGATAATACTGACTTCGAAACTACAACATCAGGTCAAACTACGGCGTCAGAAGCATCTGGTATTCACACCCTATTAGGAAGCGCATTGTTGTGGACTCAATCCACAGTACTTTGTCAAACGGTTAAGATAGAAGTCTGGTGGCCAAAGTCATTTAAAGTGTAAACAAATCATCGACCCAAAAAAAACTCACTCTAACAAAAACATTTCCAAACTGCAACTTAATTATAAAGCACAAAGGATTTCCAAATCACGAGTACAATTCCTATAAACTAAAGAGCATAGCAACAATGCAGATGATCAAATTATCCGTCGCAGAAATTGAAGCCAGAGGAATGGATTCTAGTTCACCCCACGTTTCTATCATGCTTCTTGATGTTCCTTACCCAGTTCCTGATGAGCCTGAACTGTTGTCAATATTTGTACCCTTTTTCTGCTTCTTGGGAAACTTCAAAAGTATATGATATTCCTCAGTTACAAACCATCTGAAAGCCTTTCTGGAGACGCAATTCCCAGCTACCTGCAAATAACGCTATGTAGCTAACTCCTCTGGGTACACAAACCTTCCAACTATAAAGACATCAGTTATTTGATATGCTAAATTATATTATCTAACTGGTCTGCAAACTTCCTTGAACTAAACAAATTAGTCAGCTTTGTACATTTTGAAACAAGCCAAATCAAATAACCCATTGTCTTATGCTGCCCTTCTTATGTAGCAAACAGCCAGGTGCAGTGACCAACATCCTACTTTCTACAGACAGAGTGTCTGCTATATACAAAGCATGTTTGTAAAGCTGTTGTATAGAGAGGGCTTTGTTTTAACTTCAAACTGATGACTGCTTGCCTTTTATATTTTAGGGACTGAAGACCAGCTTCTATTTGCAGCCAGAAGCAAAGCAATGTATATAGTTGGAAATTTATCTTCAACTATGTCATCTTATAAATAGCAGCTGCTGTGTTTACAAATCCGAGCTTAGCAAACATAAGACCTGCTAACCGAGGAAGTGAATATTTATCACACTTTTAGATAAAAAGAACAAAATTGTATGAAACATTCCAGCCGTTGTAACATCAAATACTTCCCACAATTAATGTAGGCTAACATATCATTTGCCTTCGGAACTGGCAGCTGCATCAGTGTGACAGCATTCAATGATTATTAATAAGAAACATAGGTCCATGAATATCAACACTCCCAGTTGCCCACAGTAAAATAATGATTTCATATTTCTGCTTTTCACAACTGAAGTCTGGTAGCCTCTTAACTTTCCATGTTCTCCATCTCCCTGTTGTTGTTCACTTGTCCAACTCCCATGTTGTTCACACTTGTTCACAATCTCCATTTCCCTTGTTGCTCTGCACTTGTTGACAAACTCCAGCTCACTTTCTGTTGTGTACGTGCCCCAATCTCAGTCTCCCTTGTTGTTCCCCACTTGTCCACAATCTCAGTCTCCCTTGTTGTTCCCCACTTGTCCACAATCTCAGTCTCCCCTGTTGTTCCTCACTTGTCCACGATCTCAGTCTCCCTTGTTGTTTCCCACTTGTCCACATACTAAGTCTCCCTTGTTGTTCCCCACTTGTCCACAATCTCAATCTCCTTTGTTGTTCCTCACTTCTCCACAATCTGAGTCTCCCTTCTTGTTCCCCTCTTGTCCACAATCTCAATCTCCCTCGTTGTTCCCCACTTGTCCACAATCTCAGTCTCCCTTCTTGTTCCCCACTTGTCCACAATCTCAGTCTCCTCGTTGTTCCCCACTTGTCCACAATCTCAGTCTCCCTTCTTGTTCCCCACTTGTCCACAATCTCAGTCTATCTTGTGGTTTCCCACTTGTCCACAATCCAGCAAGTCTCTTTGTATTGCCAGCAGAATTGGAAATGTTATACTTCGTTCCTTCAGCCTATTTGTCGACCTGTTTTATGAAAGGCTGTGACTGTAGCATTGTTCCTTGCAGTACCCCACTAGACACCCTGAAAAAGTTTGCTTATTCTCTGTATTTTTTCTACCTGTTCCTATAAGCTCAGTCCACATGGGTGGAGAGTTGCCAATTCCACTGCCTCAACCTTCGGTAGCCACTACTTACCGGGGTCTTTATTGAAGCACTCTTCATCCACGTACATCACACCCCTGATTGCCCTCATCTGCTCTATCAGCCACATCCTCAAGTAACTCCAAGCGGTGTGTAAATATATTTCCATTTCCTAAATCTAATTATTGAATTTTAATCCTTTTGTCAGGTTCTCTGTCAGTTTTGCTGTATTTCAATACGCAGGTTTCTAACTCTTCGCATTATTGTAACTGTCTTTTTATTGCAATTGCTTCTGTCCTTCAGTTAAAGACTGCAATATATCTCCTTCCATCTTTGTATCTGCATCATTGATAATCTAGCCGTACAATTAAATTTAATTTCTCAGTCAACCTAAACCATCCTCATCCATCATGTCTATGTAATTGGATTGATTTAAGGTTAGGACAAGCTTTGGGCTGGGGTTATCACATTTAAGTTCAATTTGAAATTCTATCACATTATGATTATTTTTCTCTGAGGATACTTTGTAATGAGATTACTAATTAAATCTGCCTGATTATACAAGACAAGATCAAAAATAACTTTTTCCAATTTTTATTCACTCTGTGTTTTTCTAGAAAGTATCTTGTATCTATCCTCTGAACTGTACTTAACTTGATCTGAAAACGATTTAATGACATTTAATTGGCCTGAAATGTTATCTCTGTTCCTCTCTCCTCAAATGTTACCTGCCCTGTTGAATAGAACCCACATTTTCTGTTTGTGTTTACCTTGATTTATTTAGATCCATGTGAGAATTAAGTCCCTATAATTATTGCATTGTTTTTTTTTTGGATTTTCTGATGTTATGTAAAATGGTGCAGAAGCATCAGAATAAAAAGTAAGATAACAGGTGTAGGGAAACTTGGTTTTCAGGAGATATTGAGACCCTGGTTAAGGAAAAAGAGGCGGCCCAGCAAGTATAGGCAAATAGGAACAATATATGTACTTATGTTGAATAAGTATGTGAGAGAACACTTAGGAAGGAAATCAGGAGGGCTTAAAGAAGCCTTGAGATTGCTCTAGCGGACAAGGTGAAAGAGAATCCTAAAGGATTCTACAGATACGTTAAGTGCAAAAGGACTGCTAGGGACACATTGGTTCTCTGGAAGATCAGAACGGAGCCAAAAGAGATGGGTGAGATGTAGCTACACTTTTTGCAATTGTATTTAGTCAGGAGATGGACACAGAGTCTAGAGAAGTGAGGCAAAGTAGCAGCAAGGTCATGGACCATAAACAGATTACAAGGAGGAGGTGTTTGCTGTCCTGAGGTGAATTAAGATGGATAAATCCCCAGGGCCTGACAAGGTGTTCCCTCAGATCCTTGGGGGCGGGGGGGCAACTGCAGAAATTGCAGGGGCCTTAGCAGGGACCTGGAATATCTCACAATTAAGTGCCGTCCATTTTACCTGCCATGGGAGACTTCAGTGATTCTTTTGGTAGTGGTCTACATTCCACCTCAGGCCAATGTCAAACAGGCTCTGGTTGATCTCAGCAACATGATCAACATGCACAAAACAGCACACCCTGACACCTTCACTATCATTGTGGGAGATTTTAACCAAACCAGCTTGAAAAAAAAATCACTAAATAATTACCACCAACAAATCACTTGTAGTACCAGAGGAAACAACACACTGGACCATTGGTACACTAAGATCAAGAGTGCCTACCATGCTATTCTACACCCACACATCAGAAAGTCTGACCACCTGGCTGTACTTCTACTCCCTAAGTATAGGCACAGACTGAAGACCTGTAGTGAAGGTCAAGACGGTATGGACAAGGGAAGCACAGGGGCACTTACAGGACTGTTTTGAATCAGTGGACTGGACTGTATTCATGGATTCAACTTTGAATCTGGATGAGTATGCTGTAGTTGTTATTGACTTCATTGAAACGTGTGCATGAGTGTGTGCCTACAAAGAATTACCCTACATTCCCAAACCAAAAGCCATAGATGAACCAGGATGTTCATCGTCAGCAGAGGGCTAGATCTGTGGCATTTAAGTCCGGCGACCCAGGTCTGTACAAGAAAACGAGGTATAACCTGCAGAGTGCGAAGAGACAATTCTCAGTGAGGCTGGAGGTGACATAAGATGCACATCAGCTCTGGCAGGGTTTGCAGGCCGTTACTTCCTACAAAGCAAAACCTAATAGCATGAGTGGCAGCAACACTTCACTAGCAGATGAACATAGAAACATAGAAAGTAGGTGCAGGAGTAGGCCATTCGGCCCTTCGAGCCTGCACCACCATTCAGTATGATCATGGCTGATCATCCAACTCAGAACCCTGTACCTGCCTTCCCTCCATACCCCCTGATCCCTTTAGCCACAAGGGCCATATCTATCTCCCTCTTAAATATAGCCAATGAACTGGCCTCAACTGTTTCCTGTGGAAGAGAATTCCACAGATTCACCACTCTTGGTGTGAAGAAGTTTTTCCTAATCTCGGTCCTAAAAGGCTTCCCCTTTATCCTCAAGCTGTGACCCCTCGTTCTGGACTTCCCCAACATCAGGAACAATCTTCCTGCATCTAGCCTGTCCAATCCCTTTAGGATTTTATACGTTTCAATAAGATCCCCCCTCAATCTTCTAAATTCCAACGAGTATAAGCCTAGTTGATCCAGTCTTTCATCATATGAAAGTCCTGCCATCCCAGGAATCAATCTGGTGAACCTTCTTTGTACTCCCTCTATGGCAAGGATATCTTTCCTCAGATTAGGGGACCAAAACTGCACACAATACTCCAGGTGTGGTCTCACCAAGGCCTTGTACAACTGCAGTAGTACCTCCCTGCTCCTGTACTTGAATCCTCTTGCTATAAATGCCAGCATACCATTCGCCTTTTTCATCGCCTGCTGCACCTGCATGCCCACTTTCAATGACTGGTGTACAATGGCACCCAGGTCTCATTGCACCTCCCTTTTTCCTAATCGGCCACCATTCAGGTAATAATCTGTTTTCCTGTTTTTGCCACCAAAGTGGATAACCTCACATTTATCCACAGTAAATTGCATCTGCCATGAATTTGCCCACTCACCTAACCTATCCAAATCACCCTGCATTCTCTTAGCATCCTTCTCACAGCGAACACTGCCGCCCAGCTTCATGTCATCCACAAACTTGGAGATGCTGCATTTAATTCCCTCATCTAAGTCATTAATATATATTGTAAACAACTGGGGTCCCAGCACTGAGCCTTGCGGTACCCCACTAGTCACTGCCTGCCATTCTGAAAATGTCCATATTATTCCCACTCTTTGCTTCCTGTCTGCCAACCAATTCCCTATCCACATCAATACCTTACCCCCAATACCGTGTGCTTTAAGTTTGCACACTAATCTCCTGTATGGGACCTTGTCAAAAGCCTTTTGAAAATCCAAATATACCACATCCACTGGTTCTCCCCTATCCACTCTACTAGTTACATCCTCAAAAAATTCTATGAGATTCGTCAGACATGATTTTCCTTTCACAAATCTATGCTGACTTTGTCCAATGATTTCACCACTTTCCAAATGTGCTGTTATCACATCTTTGATAACTGACTCAAGCATTTTCCCCACCATCGATGTCAGGCTAACCGGTCTATAATTCCCCGGTTTCTCTCTCCCTCCTTTTTTAAAAAGTGGGGTAACATTAGCCACCCTCCAATCCGCAAGAACTAGTCCAGAATCTAAAGAGTTTTGAAAAATTATCACTAATGCATCCACTATTTCTTGGGCTACTTCCTTAAGCACTCTGGGATGCAGACCATCTGGCCCTGGGGATTTATCTGCCTTTAATTCCTTCAATTTACCGAACACCACTTCAATACTAACATGTATTTTCCTCAGTTCCTCCATCTCACTGGACCCTCTGTCCCCTACTATTTCCAGAAGATTATTTATGTCCTCCTTAATGAAGACAGAACCAAAGTAGTTATTCAATTGGTCTGCCATGTCCTTGCTCCCTATAATCAATTCACCTGTTTCTGTCTGTAGGGGACCTACATTTGTCTTAACCAATCTGTTTCTTTTCATATATCTATAAAAGCTTTTACAGTCAGTTTTTAATGTTCCCTGCCAGCTTTCTCTCATAATCTTTTTTCCCATCCTAATTAATCCCTTTGTCCTCCTCTGCTGGACTCTGAATTTCTCCCAGTCCTCAGGTGAGCCACTTTTTCTGGCTAATTTGTATGCTTCTTCTTTGGAATTGATATTATCCCTAATTTCCCTTGTCAGCCACGGGTGCACTACCTTCCTTGATTTATTCTTTTGCCAAACTGGGATGAACAATTGTTGTAGTTCATCCATGAGATCTTTAAATGCTTGCCATTGCATATCCACCGTCAATCCTTTAAGTGTCATTTGCCAGTTTATCTTAGCTAATTCACGTCTCATACCTTCAGAGTTACCCTTCTTTAAGTTCAGAACCTTTGTTTCTGAATTAACTATGTCACTCTTCATCTTAATGAAGAATTCCACCATATTATGGTCACTCTTACCCAAGGGGCCTCTTACGACAAGATTGCTAATTAACCCTTCCTCATTGCTCAATACCCAGTCTGGAATAGCCTGCTCTCTAGTTGGTTCCTCGACATGTTGGTTCAGAAAACCATCCCACATACATTCCAAGAAATCCTCTTCCTTAGCACCCTTACCAATTTGGTTCACCCAATCTGCATGTAGATTGAAGTCACCCATTATAACTGCTGTTTCTTTATTGCACACATTTCTAATTTCCTGTTTAATACCATCCCCAACCTTACTACTACTGTTAGGTGGCCTATACACAACTCCCACCAGCGTTTTCTGCCCCTTAGTGTTATGCAGCTCTACCCATATCGATTCCACATCCTCCCGGCTTATGTCCTTCCTTTCTATTGCGTTAATCTCCTCTTTAACCAGCAACGCCACCCCACCTCCCCTTCCTTCATGTCTATCCCTCCTGAATATTGAATATCCCTGAATGCTGAGCTCCCATCCTTGGTCACCCTGGAGCCATGACTCTGTGATCCCAACTATATCATATTCATTAATAACAATCTGCACTTTTAATTCATCCACCTTGTTACGAATGCTTCTTGCATTGACACACAACCTAACGCCTTTTATGCCCGTTATGAAAGGGAGAATATAACTACAGCTGTGAAGATCTCTGCTGCATCCGGAGACTCTGTGATCTCTGTCTCAGAAGCCAGTGTTAGGCTGTCTTTAAGGACAGTGAACTCTTGCAAGCCAGAAGGTCCCGATGAAGTTCCTGGTAAGGCTCTGAAGACTTGTGCCAACCAACTGGCGGGAGTATTCAAGGACACTTTCAACCTCTCACTTCTATGGTTGGAAGTTCCTACCTGCTTCCAGTGCCCAAGAAGAGTAGTATGAGCTGCCTTAATGACTATCGCTCAGTAGCACTCACATCTACAGTGTTTAAATTCTTTGACAGGTTGGTCATGACTAGATTGAACTCCTGCATCAGCAAGGACCTGAACCCACTGCAATTTGTCTATTGTCATGGCAAATGTAATCTTAATAACTCTACACACAGCCTGACATCACCTGGGCAATTCAAACACCTACGTCAGCATGTTGTTCATTGAATATAGCTCAGTGTTTAACACCATCATTCCCACAGTCCTGATTGATAAGCTACAGACCATGGGCCTCTTTACCACCCTCTGCAACTGGATCGTCGACTACCTAACTGGAAGACCACAATCTGTGCGGATTGGTGATAGTATCTCCTCCGTGCTGGCGATCAACACGGGTGCACCTCAGGGGTGTGTGCTTAGCCCACTGCTCTACTCCCTCTATACCCATGATTCTGTGGCTAGGTGCAGCTCAAATGGCATCTATAAATTTGCTGATTATAAAAGGGTTCATTATTGGTAGAACCTCAGATGGAAATGAGAGGGCATACAAGAGTGAGATATACCAGTTAGTTAAGTGTAATCACAGCAACAACAGTGTCAGTAAGAGGAAACAGCTGATTGTGGTCTTCAGGAAGGGTAAGACAAGGGAACATGAGCCAATCCTCATAGAGGGATCAGAAGTGGAGAGAGGAGCAGTTTCAAGTTCTTGTGTGTCAAGATCGCTGAGGATCCAACCTGGTCCCAACATATTGATGCAGCTATAAAGAAGATAAGACAGTGGCTACATCTCATTAGGAATTTGAAGAGATTTGGTTTGCCAACTAAAACACTTGAAAACTTCTATAGATGTACCGTGGAGAGCATTCTGACAGGCTGCATCACTGTCTAGTATGGGAAGTGGGGGGGGGGGGGCGGGTGGCTACTGTACAGGTCCAAAAGAAGCTACAGAAAGTTGTAAACTTAGTCATCTCCATCTTAGGTACTAGCTTCCGTAGTATTCAAGACATCTTCAATGAGTGGTGCTTCAGAGAAGCGGCCTCCATTATTAAAGACCACCACCACCCAGGTTAAGCCCTCTTTTAACTGTTACCAACAGGAAGGAGGTAGTCACACACCCGGAACAGCTTCTTCCCCTCTGCCATAGGATTTTTGAATGGACATCGAACCCATGAACACTACATCATTTTTTTAAAATATATATTAATTTTTGCACTATTTTAATCTATTTATATATATTATTAAAATTTACTGTACTTGATTTATTTTTTTCTATATTATCATGTATTTCATTGTACTAATGCTGCTAAGTTAACAAATTTCATGACACACGCTGTTGATAATAAACCTGATTCTGATATTTAAATCATCCTTGGCAACAGCTTTGGAGGATAGCTGATGTTATTGCTGTTTAAGAAAGGCTCTAAAAATAAACCAGGCAATTATAGGCTGCTGAACCTGACTAGCTGGGACAGTTGTCGAAAAGTTACTGGAAGGTATTCTAAGGAACTGGATACATAAGCATTTGGATAGACAGATACTGATTAAGGAGAGTCAGCATGGCTTTGTAAGTGGTAGCTCATGTCTAGGCAATTTTACAGTTTTTTGAGGAAGTTACCAGGAAAGCTGATGAAGGCAAGACAGTGGAAGTTGTCTACATGGATTTTAGCAAAGGCTTTGATAACGTCCCACATGGGAGGCTGGTGAAGTAGGTTCAGTCGCTCGAACATAGAAACATAGAGAACCTACAACACAATACAGGCCCTTCGGCCCACAAAGTTGTGCAGAACATGTCTCTACCTTAGAAATTACTAGGCTTACCTATAGCCCCCTATTTTTTTAAGCTCCATGTACCTATCCAAAAGTCTCTAAAAGACCCTATCGTATCCACCTCCACCACCATTGCCGGCAGCCCATTCCACACACTCACCACTCTCTGAGTAAAAAAATTACCCCGACATCTCCTCTGGACCTACTCCCCAGCACGTTAAACCTGTGTCCTCTTGTGGTAACCATTTCAGCCCTGGGAAAAAGCCTCTGGCTATCCACACGATCAATGCCTCTCATCATCTTTATCATTATCAGGTCACCTCTCATCCTCCATCGCTCCAAAGAGAAAAGGCCGAGTTCACTCAACTTATTCTCATAAGGCATGCTCCCCAATCCAGGCAACATCCTTGTAAATCTCCTCTGCATTCTTTCTATGGCTTCCACATCCTTCCTGTAGTGAGGTGATCAGAACTGAGCACAGTACTCCAAGTGGGGTCTGACCAGGGTCCTATATAGCAGCAACGTTACCTCTCGCCTCTTAAACTCAAGCCCACGATTGATGAAGGCCAATACACCATATGCCTTCTTAACCACAGAGTCAACATGCACAGCTGCTTTGAGCGTCCTATGGACTCAGACCCCAAGGTCCCTCTGATCCTTCACACTGCCAAGAGTCTTACCATTAATACTATATTCTGCCATCACGCTTGACCTACCAAAATGAACTTCACACTTATCTGGGTTAAACTCCATCTGCCACTTCTCAGCCCAGTTTTGCATCCTATCAATGTCCTGCTGTAACCTCTGGCAGCCCTCCACACTATCCACAACACCTCCAACCTTTGTGTCATCAGCAAACTGACTAACCCATCCCTCCGCTTCCTCATCCAGGTCATTAATGAAAATCATGAAGAGAAGGGATCCCTGAACAGATCCCTGAGGCACACCACTGGTCACCGAACTCTGTGCAGAATATGACCTGTCTACAACCACTTTTTGCCTTCTGCCAGCAAGCGGGTCTGGATCCACAAAGCAATGTCCCCTTGAATCCATGCCTCCTTACTTTCTCAATAAGCCTGGCATGGGGTACCTTATCAAATGCCTTGCTTAAATCCATATACACTACATCTACTGCTCTTCCTTCATCAATGTGTTTAGTCATATCCTCAAAAAATTCAATCAGGCTTGTAAGGCATGACCTGCCCTTGATAAAGCCATGCTGACTATTCCTAATCATATTAATATAGGCATCCGTTAGTCTCATGAGACCATGGATTTGCGCCTTGGAAGGTTTCCAGGGCGCAGGCCTGGGCGAGGTTGTATGGAAGACCAGCAGTTGCCCATGCTGCAAGTCACCCCTCTCCATGCCACCAATGTTGTCCAAGGGAAGGGCATTAGGACCCATACAGCTTGGCACCGGTGTCGTCGTAGAGCAACGTGTGGTTAAGTGCCTTGCTCAAGGACACACACGCTGCCTCAGCCAAGGCTCGAACTAGTGACCTTCAAATCACTAGACGAACGCTTTAACCACTTGGCCATGCGCCAACACTCCTAGTCATATTATACCTCTCCAAATCTTCAAAGAGAGCAGTTTGTGGAAGTCGGCCATTTTTCTTGGCGGTTGATCGGGACAGGAACTCACAAGTGCATGTAAGTCGGTCCGTGAGGCAGCGGGAGTATTTAAAAGAGAGCAGTTTGTGGAAGTCGGCCATTTTTCTCTGCAGTTGATCGGGACAGGAACTCACAAGTGCATGTAAGTCGGTCCGTGAGGCAGCAGGAGTATTTAAAAGACAGCAGTTTGATGGAGTGGGCGACGGAGTAGAGGGAGACAGAGTAGGAAGGCTTTGTCTCAAGAGGCTTCGGCGAGCAGAGGCTAAGGACGAGCTTCATTCCAAGTGAGAAAAGGCCGGGTAAGTTCCTTTAAAAGGAGAACGGTCTGCAGCTGTATTTTATTTGAAGCAAGGAAGGCAGCGAGGCTGTACCATATTGGGTAGGTCATGACAGCTGAGATCGGCCCCGTGGTTTGTTCCTCCTGCAGCATGTGGGAAATCAGGGATATTTCCCGTGTCCCTGATGACTACGTGTGCAGGAAATGTGTCCAGCTGCAGCTTCTGGCAGACCGCATTGAGCGGCTGGAGCTGCGAATGGATTCATACTGGAGCATCCACAATGCTCCAAAAGTCGTGAATAGCACGTTCAGTGAGTTGGCCACACTGCAGGTAAAGGCTACACAGGGAGAAAGGGAATGGGTGGCCACTAATCAGTGTAGCAGTAGGCAGGTAGTGCAGGAGTCTTCTGAGGTCATCTCCCTCCTAAACAGATATACTGTTTTGGATACTGTTGGGGGAGATATCTCATCAGGGAAAGCAACACTCACAACACACTGGAGGAACTCAGCAGGTCGGGCAGCATCTGTGGAAAAGATCGGTCGATGTTTCAGGCCGGAACCGCTTTGTCAGGACCGTAGGGGGAAGGGGCAGAGGCCCTATAAAGGAGATGGGGGGAGGGTGGGAAGGAGAAGGTTGGTAGGTTCCAGGTGAAAAACCAGTAAGGGGAAAGATAAAGGGGTGGGGGAAGGGAAGCAGGGAGGTGATAGGCAGGAAAGGTGAAGAAAGAATAGGGGAAAACACAATGGGTAGTAGGAGGCGGAACCAAGAGGGAGGTGATAGGCAGCTGGGGGAGGGGGCAGAGTGAAATAGGGATAGGGGAAGGGAGGGGGAGGGAATTACTGGAAGTTGGAGAATTCTATGTTCATACCAAGGGGCTGGAGACTACCTAGACGGTATATGAGGTGTTGCTCCTCCAAGCTCAGTTTAGCCTCATCATGGCAGTAGAGGAGGCCATGTATGGACATATCTGAATGGGAGTGGGAAGCAGAGTTGAAGTGGGTGGCTACCGGGAGATCCTGTCTGTTTTAGTAGACGGAGTGGAGGTGCTCGATGAAGCGGTCCCCCAATCTGCGCTGGGTCTCACCGATGTAGAGGAGGCCGCACCAGGAGCACTGGATGCAATAGATGACCCCAAAAGACTCACAAGTGAAGTGTTGCCTCACTTGGAAGTACTGTTTGGGGCCCTGAATGGTGGCAAGAGAGAAGGTGTAGGGGCAGGTGTAGCACTTGCGCTTACAGGGATAAGTGCCAGGTGGGAGATCTGTGGGGAGGGACTGTAGACCAGGGAGTCGCGGAGGGACCGATCCCTGCGGAAGGCGGAGAGGGGTGGAGAGGGAAAGATGTGCTTAGTGGTAGGGTCCTGTTGAAGGTGGCGGAAGTTGCAGAGGATAATGTGTTGGATCCAGAGGCTAGTGAGGTGGTAGATGAGGACAAGGGGAACTCTATCCCTGTTGTGGTGGCGGGAGGATGGGGTGAGAGCCGAAGTGCGGGAAATGGAGGAGATGCAGGTGAGGGCATCATTGATGACAGCAGAAAGGAAACCACGATCATCAGAGGAAGGCAGCAGCAGCCGAGTTCATGGCACCATGGGTGGCTCTGCGGCACAGGAGAGAAGGAAAAAGAGTGGGAGAGCTATAGTGATAGGGGATTCGATTGTAAGGGGAATAGATAGGCATTTCTGCGGCCGCAAACCAGACTCCAGGAGGGCATGTTGCCTCCCTGGTGCAAGGGTCAAGGATGTCTCTGAGCGGCTGCAGGACATTCTGGAGTCGGAGGGTGAACAGCCAGTGGTCGTGGTGCACATAGGTACCAACGATATAGGTAAAAAATGGGATGAGGTCCTACAAGGTGAATTTAGGGAGCCAGGAGATAAACTAAACAGTAGGACCACAAATAATCTCTGGATTATGACCAGTGCCACGTGCTAGTCAGAGTAGAAATAGGAGGATATTTCAGATGAATACATGGCTTGAAAAATGGTGCAAGGGGGAGGGATTCAAATTTCTGGGGCATTGGAACCAGTTCTGGAGGAGGTGGGACCAGTACAAACAGGACAGTCTGCACCTGGGCTGGACTGGAACCAATGTCCTAGGGGGAGCGTTTGCAACTGTTGTTCAGGAGGATTTAAACTAATGTGGCAGGGGGATGGGAACAAGTGCGGAGGGACAGAGGGGTGTAAAATGAGGGTAGAAGCAAAAGGTAGTAAGGTGAAAAGTTAAAGTGGCAGGCCGGCAAATCCAGGGCAAAAATCAAAAAGGGCCACTTTTCAACATAATTGTATAGAGTCTAAGAGTGTTGTAAAAGCAAGCCTGAAGGCTTTGTGTGTCAATGCAAGGAGCATTCGTAACAAGGTGGATGAATTAAATGTGCAGATAGTTATTAATGAATATGATATAGTTGGGATCACAGAGATATGGCTCCAGGGTGACCAAGGATGGGAGTTCAACATTCAGGGATATTCAATATTCGGGAGGGATAGACATGAAAGAAAAGGAGGTGGGGTGGCATTGCTGGTTAGAGAGGAGATTAACGCAATAGAAAGGAAGGACATTAGCTGGGAGGATGTGGAATCGATAAGGGTAGAGCTGCATAACACGAAGGGGCAGAAAACGCTGGTGGGAGTTGTGTACAGGCCACCTAACAGTAGTAGTGAGGTTGGGGATGGCATTAAACAGGAAATTAGAAATACCTGCAAAAAAGGAACAGCAGTTATAATGGGTGACTTCAATCTACATATAGATTGGGTGAACCAAATTGGTAAGAGTGCTGAGGAAGAGGATTTTTGGAATGGCTGGCACCAGGGCAGGAACGGATTCTCAATATTCCTGGATTTCAGTGTTTTAAAAGGGATAAAGAGGACAGAAAAAGGGGACGAGGGGTGGCATTACTGGTCATGGATACTATTACAGCTACAGAAAGGGTGGGTAATGTAGCAGGATCCTCTTTTGAGTCAATATGGGTGGAAGTCAGGGACAGGAAGGGAGCAGTTACTCTATTGGGGGTATTCTATAGGCCCCCCTGGTAGCAGCAGAGATACAGAGGAGCAGATTGGGAGGCAGATTTTGGAAAGGTGCAAAAATAACAGGGTTGTTATCATGGGTGACTTTAACTTCCCTAATATTGATTGGCACCTAATTAGTTCCAAGGGTTTAGATGGGGCAGAGTTTGTTAAGTGTGTCCAGGACGGATTCCTGTCACAGTATGTTGACAGACCGACCGGGGGAATGCCATACTGGATCTAGTATGAGGTAATGAACCGGGTCAAGTCACAGATCTCTCAGTGGGTGAGCATCTGGGGGACAGAGACCACCGCTCCCTGACCTTTATAATTATCATGGAAAAGGACAGAATCAGAGAGGACAGGAAAATTTTTAATTGGGGAAAGGCAAATTATGCGGCTATAAGGCTAGATCTTGCGGGTGTGAATTGGGATGATGTTTTTGCAGGGAAATATACTATGGACATGTGGTCGATGTTTAGCAATCTCTTGCGGGATGTTAGGGATAAATTTGTCCTGGTGAGGAAGATAAAGAATTGTAGGGTGAAGGAACCATGGGTGACAAGTGAGGTGGAAAATCTAGTCAGGTGGAAGAAAGGCAGCATACATGAGTTTTAGGAAGCAAGGATCAGATGGGTCTATTGATGAATATAGGGAGGCAAGAAAACAGCTTAAGAAGGGGCTGAGAAGAGCAAGAAGGGGGCATGAGAAGGCTTTGGCGAGTAGGGTAAAGGAAAACCCCAAGGCATTCTTCAATTATGTGAAGAAAAAAAAGATGGCAGGAGTGAAGGTAGGACCGATTAGAGATGAAGGTGGGAAGATGTGCCTGGAGGCTGTGGAAGTGAGTGAGGTCCTCAATGAATACTTCTCTTTGGTATTCACCAATGAGAGGGAACTTGATGGTGAGGACAATATGAGTGAGGTTGATGTTCTGGAGCATGTTGATATTAAGGGAGAGGAGGTGTTGGAGTTGTTAAAATACATTAGGACAGGTAAGTCCCCGGGGCCTGACGGAATATTCCCCAGGCTGCTCCACGAGGTGAGAGAAGAGATTGTTGAGCCTCTGGCTAGGATCTTTATGTCCTGGTTGTCCACGGGAATGGTACTGGAGGATTGGAGGGAGGCGAATGTTGTCTCCTTTTCAAAAAAGGTAGTAGGGATAGTCCCGGTAATTATAGACCAGTGAGCCTTACATCTGTGGTGCGAAAGCTGTTGGAAAAGATTCTTAAAGATAGGATCTCTGGGCATTTAGAGAATCATGGCCTGATCCGGGACAGTCAGCTTGGCTTTGTGAAGGGCAGATCGCATCTAACATGCCTGATAGAGTTCTTTGAGGAGACCAGGCATATAGATGAGGGTAGTGCAGTGGATGTGATCTATATGTGATCTATATGATCTATCTGATCTATATGGATTTTAGTAAGGCATTTGACAAGGTTTGACACGGTAGGCTTATTCAGAAAGTTAGAAGGCATGGGATCCAGGGAAGTTTGGCCAGGTGGATTCAGAATTGGCTTGCCTACAGAAGGCAGAGGGTTGTGATGAGGGAGTACATTCAGATTGGAGGATTGTGACTAGTGGTGTCCCATAAGGATCTGTTCTGGGACATCTACTTTTCGTTATTTTTATTAACGACCTGGATGTGGGGGTAGAAGGGTGGGTTGGCAAGTTTGCAGACGACGCAAAGGTTGGTGGTGTTGTAGATAGTTCAGAGGATTGTCAAAGATTGCAGAGAGACATTGTTAGGATGCAGGAGTGGGCTGAGAAGTGGCAGATGGAGTTCAACCCAGAGAAGTGTGAGGTGGTACACTTTGGAAGGACAAACTCCAAGGCAGAGTACAAAGTAAATGGCAGGATACTTGGTAGTGTGGAGGAGCAGAGGGATCTCGGGGTACACGTCCACAGATCCCTGGAAGTTGCCTCACAGGTGGATAGGGTAGTTAAGAAAGCTTATGGGGTGTTAGCTTTCATAAGTCGAGGGATAGAGTTTAAGAGTCGCGATGTAATGATGCAGCTCTAAAAAATTCCGGTTAGGCCACACTTGGAGTACTGTGTCCAGTTCTGGTCACCTCACTATAGGAAGGATGTGGAAGCATTGGAAAGGGTACAGAGGAGATTTACCAGGATGCTGCCTGGTTTAGAGAGTATGCATTATGATCAGAGATTAAGCTTTACTCTTTGGAGAGGAGGAGGATGAGAGGAGACATGATAGAGGTGTACAAGATAATAAGAGGAATAGATAGAGTGCATAGCCAGCACCTCTTCCCCAGGGCACCACTGCTCAATACAAGAGGACATGGCTTTAAGGTAAGGGGTGGGAAGTGCAAGGGGGATATTAGAGGAAGGTTTTTTACTCAGCGAGTGGTTGGTGCGTGGAATGCACTGCCTGAGTCAGTGGTGGAGGCAGGTACACTAGTGAAGTTTAAGAGACTACTAGACAGGTATATGGAGGAATTTAAGGTGGGGGCTTATATGGGAGGCATATAAGTAGTAACAGTAGTAGTGAGGTTGGGGATGGCATTAAACAGGAAATTAGAAATGCCTGCAATAAAGGAACAGCAGTTATAATGGGTGACTTCAATCTACATATAGATTGGGTGAACCAAATTGGTAAGAGTGCTGAGGAAGAGGATTTCTTGGAATGTATGCGGGATGGTTTTTTGAACCAACATGTTGAGGAGCCAACTGGAGAGCAGGCCATTCTAGACTGGGTATTGAGCAATGAAGGGTTAGTTAGCAATCTTGTCATGCGAGGCCCCTTGGGTAAGAGTGACCATAATATGCTGGAATTCTTCATTAAGATGGAGAGTGATATAGTTAATTCAGTAACAAAGGTTCTGAACTTAAAGAAGGGTAACTTTGAAGGTATGAGATGCGAATTCGCTAAGATAGACTGGCAAATGATACTTAAAGGGTTGACGGTGGGTATGCAATGACGAGCATTTGAAGATCACAAGGATGAACTACAACAATGGTTCATCCCAGTTTGTCAAAAGAATAAACCAGGGAAGGTAGTGCACCCATGACTGACAAGGGAAATTAGGGCTAGTATCAATTCCAAAGAAGAACCACACAAATTAGCCAGAAAAAGTGGCTCACCTGAGGACTGGGAGAAATTCAGAGTCCAGCAGAGGAGGACAAAGGGCTTAATTAGGAAAGGGAAAAAAGATTATGAGAGAAAGCTGGCAGGGAACATAAAAACTGACTGTACAAGCTTTTATAGATATGTGAAAAGAAAAAGATTGGTTAAGACAAATGTAGGTCCCTTACAGTCAGAAACAAGTGAATTGATCATGGGGAACAAGGACATGGCAGACCAACTGAATAACTACTTTGGTTCTGTCTTCACTAAGGAGGACATAAATAATCTTTTGGAAATAGTCAGGGACCGAGGGTCTAGTGAGATGGAGGAACTGAGGGAAATACATGTTAGTAGGGAAGTGGTGTTAGGTAAATTGAAGGGATTAAAGGCAGATAAATCCCAAGGACCAGATGGTCTGCATCCCAGAGTGCCTAAGGAAGCAGCCCAAGAAATATAGAACATAGAACATAGAATAGTACAGCACAGTACAGGCCCTTCGGCCCACAATGTTGTGCTGACCCTCAAACCCTGCCTCCCATATAAGCCCCCACCTTAAATTCCTCCATATACCTATCTAGTAGTCTCTTAAACTTCACTAGTGTATCTGCCTCCACCACTGACTCAGGCAGTGCACTCCACGCACCAACCACACTCTAAGTAAAAAACCTTCCTCTAATATCCCCCTTGCACTTCCCACCCCTTACCTTAAAGCCATGTCCTCTTGTATTGAGCAGTGGTGCCCTGGGGAAGAGGTGCTGGCTATGCACTCTATCTATTCCTCTTATTATCTTGTACACCTCTATCATGTCTCCTCTCATCCTCCTTCTCTCCAAAGAGTAAAGCTCTAGCTCCCTTAATCTCTGATCATAATGCATACTTTCTAAACCAGGCAGCATCCTGGTAAATCTCCTCTGTACCCTTTCCAATGCTTCCACATCCTTCCTATAGTGAGGTGACCAGAACTGGACATTGTACTCCAAGTGTGGCCTAACCAGAGTTTTTTAGAGCTGCATCATTGCTTCACGACTCTTAAACTCTATCCCTCGACTTATGAAAGCTAACACCCCATAAGCTTTCTTAACTACCCTATCCACCTGTGAGGCAACTTTCAGGGAACTGTGATGTGTACCCAGAGATCCCTCTGCTCCTCCACACTACCAAGTATCCTGCCATTTACTTTGTACTCTGCCTGTACAATAGTGGATGCATTAGTGATAATTTTTCAAAACTCTTCAGATTCTGGACTAGTTCCTGAGGATCGGAGGGTGGCTAATGTAACCCTGCTTTTTAAAAAAGGAGGGAGAGAGAAACCGGGGAATTATAGACTGGTAAGCCTGACATCGGTGGTGGGGAAACTGCTAGAGTCAGTTATCAAAGATGTGATAACAGCACATTTGGAAAGTGGTGAAATCATCAGTCAGCATGGATTTGTGAAAGGAAAATCATGTCTGACAAATCTCATAGAATTTTTTGAGGATGTAACTAGTAGAGTGGATAGGGGAGAACCAGTGAATGTGGTATATTTGGATTTTCAAAAGGCTTTTGACAAGGTCTCACACAGGAGATTAGTGTGCCAACTTAAAGCACATGGTATTGGGGGTAAGGTATTGGTGTGGGTGGAGAATTGGTTGGCAGACAGGAAGCAAAGAGTGGGAATAAATGGGACCTTTTCAGAATGGCAGGCAATGACTAGTGGGGTACCGCAAGGCTCAGTGCTGGGACCCCAGTTGTTTACAATATATATTAATGACTTAGATGAGGGAATTAAATGCAGCATCTCCAAGTTTGCGGATGACACGAAGCTAGGCAACAGTGTTAGCTGTGAGGAGGATGCTAAGAGGATTCAGGGTGACTTGGATAGGTTAGGTGAGTGGGCAAATTCATGGCAGATGCAATTTAACGTGGATAAATGTGAGGTTATCCACTTCGGTGGCAAAAACAGGAAAACAGATTATTATCAGAATGGTGGCCGATTAGGAAAAGGGGAGGTGCAACGAGACCTGGGTGTCATTGTACACCAGTCATTGAAAGAGGGCATGCAGGTACAGCAGGCGGTGAAAAAGGCGAATGGTATGCTGGCATTTATAGCAAGAGGATTCAAGTACAGGAGCAGGGAGGTACTACTGCAGTTGTACAAGGCCTTGGTGAGACCACACTTGGAGTATTGTGTGCAGTTTTGGTCCCCTAATCTGAGGAAAGATATTCTTGCCATAGAGGGAGTACAAAGAAGGTTCACCAGATTGATTCCTGGGATGACAGGACTTTCATATGATGAAAGACTGGATCAACTAGGCTTATACTCGTTGGAATTTAGAAGATTGAGGGGGGACCTTATTGAAACGTATAAAATTCTAAAGGATTGGACAGGCTAGATATAGGAAGATTATTCCTGATGCTGGGGAAGTCCAGAACGAGGGGTCACAGTTTGAGGATAAACAGGAGGCCTTTTAGGATCGAAATGAGGAAAAACTTCTTCACATAGAGAGTGGTGAATCTGTGGAATTCCCTGCCACAGGAAACAGTTGAGGCCAGTTCACTGGCTATATTTAAGAGGGAGTTAGATATGGCCCTTGTAGCTAAAGGGATCAGAGGGGATGGAGAGAAGGCAGGTACAGGGTTCTGAGTTGGATGATCAGCCATGATCATACTGAATGGCGGTGCAGGCTTGAAGGGCCGAATGGCCTACTCCTGCACCTATTTTCTATGTTTCTATGTTTCATAAATCCTGTTTCTCAGGATCTTCTCCATCAACTTACTCTATCAACACTAAGGTAAGACTCACTGGTCTATAATTTCCTGGGCTATCTCTACTCCGAATCTTGAATAAAGGAATAACATCTGCAATCCTCCAATCCTTCAGAACCTCTCCTGTCCCCATTGATGATGCAAAGATCATCGCCAGAGGCTCAGCAATCTCCTCCCTCGCCTCCCACAGTAGCCTCGGGTACATCTCATCCAGTCCCAGCGACTTTTCCAACTTGATGCTTTCCAAAAGTTCCAGCACATCCTCTTTCTTAATATCTACATGCTCAAGCTTTACAGTCTGCTTCAAGTCAGCACTACAATCACCAAGATCCTTTTCCATAGTGAATACTGAAGTATTCATTAAGTACCTCTGCTATCTCCTCTGGTTCCAGTCATACTTTTCCACTGTCACACTTGATAGGTCCTATTCTTGCACGCCTTATCCTCTTGCTCTTCGCATACTTGTAGAATGCCTTGGGGTTTTCCTTAATCCTGTCCACTAAGGCCTTCTCATGGCCCCTTCTGGCTTCCTGATTTCCTTCTTCAGCTCCTTCCTATTACCCTTATAATCTTCTAGATTTCTAACATTACCTAGCTCTCTAAACCTTTTGTAAGCTTTTCTTTTCTTCTTGACTAAATTTATTACAGCCTTTGTACACCACAGTTCCTGTACCCTACCATAACTTCCCTGTCTCATTGGAACGTACCTATGCCAAACTCCACACAAATATCCCCTGAACATTTGCCACATTTCTTCCGTACATTTCCCTGAGAATATCTGTTTCCAATCTAAGCTTCCAGTTTCCTGCCTGATAGCCAAATAATTCCCCTTACTCCAACTAAACACTTTTCTAACTTGTCTGTTCCTATCTTTCTCCAATGCTATTGTAAAGGAAGTAGAATTATGATCACTATCTCCAAACTGCTCTCCTACTGAGAGATCTGGCACCTGACGAGGTTCATTTCCCAATACCAAATCAGGTACAGCCTCTCCTCTTGTAGGCTTATCTACATATTGTGTCAAGAAACCTTCCTAAACACACCTAACAAACTCCACCCCATCTAAACCCTTTGCCCTAGGGAGATGCCAATCGATATTTGGGAAATTAAAATCTCCCATCATGACAATTCTGATATTATTACACCTTTCCAGGATCTGTTTCCCTATCTGCTCCTCGATATCCCTATTACTATTGGGCGGCCTATAAAAAGCACTCAGTAAAGCTATTGACCCCTTCCTGTTCCTAACCTCCACACACAGAGACTCCGTAGACAATCCCACGTCGTCCACCTTTTCTGCAGCCGTGACACTATCTCTGATCAACAGTGCCACACCCCCACCTCTTTTGCCTCCCTCCCTGTCCTTCCTGAAACATCTAAAACCTGGCACTTGAAGTAACCATTCCTGTCCCTGAGCCATCTAAGCCTCTGTAAAGGCCACCACATCATATCTCCAAGTACTGATCCATGCTGTAAGCTCATCTGCTTTGTTCACAATACTCTTTGCGTTAAAATAGACACATCTCAAAGCTTCGGTCTGCGCTCGTCCTTTATCACCTGCCTATCCTCCCTCTTGCACTGTCTACAAGCTTTCTCTATTTGTGAGCCAACCTCCTCTTCCCCAGTCTCTTCAGTTTGGTTCCCACACCACAACAATTCTAGTTTAAACTCTCCCCAGTAGCCTTAGCAAACCTCCCTGCCAGGATATTGGTCCCCCTGGGATTCAAATGCAACCCATCCTTTTTGTACAGGTCACACCTGCTCCAAAAGAGGTCCCAATGATCCAGAAATTTGAATCCCTGCCCCCCTGCTCCAATCCCTCAGCCATGCATTTATCCTCCACATTCTATTCTTATTCTCACTGTCGCGTGACACAGGCAGTAATCCCGTGATTACTACCTTTGCGGTCCTGCTTTTCAACTTCCTTCCTAACTCCCTGTACTCTTTTTTTCAGGACCTCTTCTCTTTTCCTACCTACATCAGTGGTACCAATATGTACCACGACCTCTGGCTGTTCTCCCTCCCACTGCAGGGTATCTTGGACGCAATCTGAAACATCCCAGACCCTGACACCTGGGAGGCAAACTACCATCCGAGTTTCTTTCCTGCATCCATAGCATCGCCTGTCTGATCCCCTAACTATAGAGTCCCCTGTCACTCCCGCCTTCCTCTTCCTTTCCCTACCCTTCTGAGCCACAGGGCCAGACTCTGTGCCAGAGGCATGGCCACTGTCACTTCCCCCAGGTAGGCTGTCCCCCCCAACAGTACTCAAACAGGAGTACTTATTGTCAAGGGGTACCACCACAGGGGTACTCTCTAGTACCTGACTCTTCCCCTTTCCCCTCCTGATTGTGACCCACTTATCTGTCTCATGCAGCTCCGGTCTGACCACCTGCCTATAACGCCTTTCTGTCACCTCCTCGCTCTCCCTCACCAGGCAAATGTCATCGAGCTGCATCTCCAGTTCCCTAACTCGGTCCCTTAGGAGCTGCAGCTCGACACACCTGCTGCAGATATGGCCGTCCAGGAGGCTGGGAGACTCCAGGACCTCCCACATCTGACACTGAGTACAGAAAACTGGCCTCACACACATACTTTCTCCTTTCTGCAAATAACACCAGTAAACCTACCTCACCTCGTCCTGTTACTGCCTAAGCCCATTGAGCCAAAGCCCTCTCACTCTGCTGCCCACTCCAAACGCTGCTTGCTGGATACGGCTGTCTTCTTTTTAAACCTTTCGTGCTGTACTGGTTGACGTCACGCGCCTGCATAGTCTTGCCTCTCTTTTACCCCGAGTGGTAAAAACTGCCTTGGCTCTGAAAATCAGCCATTCATTCGCAGCCTTCTTGCTCCGAATCCAAGCTGAAGTGGTAAGTTGGATTAGACATTGGCTTTGGGGGTGAAGACGGAAAGTGGTAATAGATGGTTCTGTCTCTGACTGGAGGTCTGTGACCAGTACAGTGCCACAGGCTGTAGCATTTGTTGTGGAGGGATGGTGAAGAGCACATCAGGACACCAGCATGCAGGATACTCAACTGGGATTTACTGATAACCCAGTTTATACAGATGTGAACTCCTCCCATAGGAATAACACTATTAAGTACCACTACATCTCACCTTCCTGGAAAATAAAGAAAAACTAGCTATGTACTTCTGGTCCATAGAACTGCGTTGAAATTATTGTCACTGAACCTGTTCATTTCACTTTCCATAGCATGTATGCTCCTTAGATAAACATAAAAAAGAATTGTCAGCATTCTCACTGTCTCCTTCTTTGTTTTAATGGTCTCAATCTCTGTTTTCTTCCTTTTTTTCACCAATTCCTTGCTTTGCAAGAACAGTCTGATTTTGTGAAATGTGTTCAATAAGAATGCATTTTTTTAAAATCACTATATCTGGTGGAGCTCACAATAGACCACCTGAATATTCCGGCAAAGTGAGAGCATTATTCTGCCTAATTAGTCACTTTCTCTGAGCTATGAAATGACAGATCTGTGGTGGGAAAGGTAAACAACCCGATCTGGTATAGGTTTCTGGACGTGTTGGGGTGGATGGAAAATCTTGAACAGGGGCATCCATCTCAGGGAAGTGGTCCTGGTAATAAGGACCAGGTTACTCTATTTCCTCCTCTACCTTTCGTGGACTTTGAAGGCATATGAGTTCACACCTGTTCTGCAGGATTTCACCTGGTGAAGTTCCATTCACAATCATGGTGCATGCTATCGGACTATTGTTCCTTTGGTGAATTGGTCCAAAACCCAAACAGCTTCACCACTCTGAGTGGCAACAAAGATCTTGCCCTGTGTCTGAGATCATGCATGCTCTTTGTTTTCTAACGCTGTGTTATCTCGGAATTTTCTTTTGCTCCTAAACCAAAGGAAGCGTCTGCTGACACCTTGGTTGCTTTCCTTGGATCAAAGAACACCAGTGTTGGTGGAGAGATAAGCTCTGTTCTAACTGATGAGAATGACTTCTGTAATGCATCCCAGGCCGAAACGTTTCTCTAAGAGAGGAGGTCATGTAGTGATTCTGTTTTCTCAGCCAAATCTGGAGTACACTTTCTCAGCTGGTTTACCATGCCAAGGAAACTGCAGATCGTACCTGCATTCATAGGTTGTTCCATATTCTGAACTCCTGCCACTTTGCCTGAATCTGGCTGCACTCCCTCTGAGGACAGTTGGTGGCCTAAGAATTTCACCTCCAACTTTGCAAATACAAATTTCTTTTTGTTCAAGGTGATTCCAGCCTGTTTTAGCTTCTCCAAGGCAGCTGTTACTCTTTTGTTATGTTCCTCACTTGAGCCTCTCAAATGAGCATATCTTTCAGTTCCTCCAAAATTTGGTTCATCCTTATCTGAAAGGGCTCAGGGGCAGATGAGATGCCAAAAGTGAGTCCCTTGAAGGCATAGTTTCCATATAGTGTCATAAAGGTTGTGAGCTTCCATGACTCAGAAGCTAAACGTATCTGTCAGAACCCTGAGTTTGTATCTAGTTTGGTGAAGAACTTTACTCCACCCAGTATTCCCAATGTGTGCTCAACAGAGGTCAGAATAAACTTCTCCTGCCTCACTGCACTATTCAATTTTGTTAGCTCAACACAGATCCTGACTGTGCCATCTGGTGTGGGCACGGGAACAATGCTCACACACCAGTCAGTGGTTATGATGGCAAGTGCCTCCATTCTCTCAACTTCAGCTTTGACTTTATTAATCCATTGGACTGGTATATGCCTCGCCGTGGTCAGAGAGTAGGGTGTCACTCCTGGCCTCAGTTGGATAAGGTACTCATCTTTCAGTAGGCCCAGTCCTGTGAACAGCTCTAGGTATTTCTCTGGTCACTGAACATTGTTTAGCAAATCAGGCCTTGCAGTGAGGTTCAGCTTCTCAATGGCATGTTGTCCCAGTAGTGGTGAGAATAGATTCTGAACATCCTCTTTTAACTGTTTCTTATTTTTCTGGATGGAAGTAGTAAACATTCCTTTCATACTGAGATATTGCCCTGGCCCCATGAGCACTTTCTTCATGTGGATGTGTGTTTTCTTCACCAGTTTTTCGAACAGACATCCGGGGATGGTGGTGTCATCTGCCCCAGTATCCATTTTGAATGTCTTGCCTCATTTTGCAACAGAACTGTAATACACCAGCCTTGACTATTTGAATCTACAGCCCCAAGGAAAGCCCTGACTTTGGCTGAATCATAGTTTCCCTTGACCTCCCAAAGAACTGTTTTTGAGTGGCACTGGCTTTTATAATGGCTAACTCTATTACACTAGTGGCATTTCACTTCTTTTGTTGGATAGAGCTTGTTGGCATGGAATAGAGAATTACCACATCTCCTGCAGTTGGAGGGTTTACCTGCTCTTTGTTTCACTTGTCTGTTTCCTTTGAGCTGAGCTCTACTATCCCCTCTTTCTGTAATCTTTCTGACTACACTTTGTTTGTACCTGTCTTTTTGTACAGCTTCCAGCTTTACCTCAGCATCATTTTTGTGCCTGAGTTCTGCCTGTTGCAGGTGAACATTTTCACTCTGCCTAACCATGATAATATCTTTCTCTGTTGTGAGATTTGCCTGCAACTGAAGTCTCTCTGACAATTTGGTGTCAAGTAGCTCAACAACAGTCCTGTCTCCAATGAGCTGATCTCTCAAATTTCCATATGCACAGTTGTCTGACAGGGCATACAATGCTATAATGAAGCCATTTACACTTTCATCTGTTTTCTGGAGTTGAACTTTGCCCTCTCATATACAGTATTACATTATTTTTTCCTGTTCAATGGTTCAATTTAACATGAGAGAATGTATACAGCATACATCCTGAAATTATTGCTCTTTGCAGACATCCACGAAAACAGAACCGCAAGGAATGGCTGACAGTAAAATATTAGAACCCAAAAGCCCCCTCCCCCTCCCACACACAAGCAGTAGCAAAGCCTCAGCCCTCCTCACGCTCCTCCCCCACTCAGTTCAGCAGGAACCATCAGTGCCCACCAGCCACCAAGCAAGCTATAGCAAAGCCCTCAAAGACAGGCTATGCTCTGCAGTCCAACAAAAACTAATTGTTCACCCAACAATTCAACATACCACAGGCTCTCTCCCTAGTAAAGGAACAAAGTGTCATCCTTTCCACAGTGAGAGGGGAGACCAACAAAACAAAAAAGGTCACTGATTATGAAGTTGCAGTCTGCCGCGTAGCCTTTATTCTGCGCTTTTCTGACTCAAGCATCAGCAGAAAACTCTCCGTCACTGTCGAGAGAAAGAAGGAGAAAGTGATTGCTTGAATACAGAAGCCTCTGACAGCCGCATCAGCTGGCATGATGTTTTGCTCCATCTCCCATGATGCTTCAGTTGGTGACACATGCATGGAATTGGTTCATCCAAGGGACGGCAGGGCCTCACCCTGACGGCACGTGTCCTGGGGATATCTAAAATTCCCGGTCTGTGAGCTCCAGGAGTGAAAACCATTGCCATACAGAACTACAGTCTGACTGCAGCTGTAGATCACAGACTCCGACAGAACCCCGTCCACTTTGAGAAGGAAGGAAAAGAAGCATTAAGCAAAAGAAATATTCTTTGAATTTGTCATGCACTGCTTTTTGCTGAGCATCTGTCAGTCCTAATCCACCCAGCTTTGTCACCTGTGCAGTATATCAGTGTCCTTACTTGATGCTCTTCTGAAACCTGAATGAGATTGCTTGCAACCCTAAATCTCTCAAACATCTCCTTATTTGGAGAAATCAAATGTCTTGGGGGGGGAGGGGGGCTCTTAGGTAAGTAGATGTAAGTACTGCAGGTATTTGCTCCATTTTGCTGTTGTTTATTTATTTATTTATTATAGGTATCTCTCCCTGAGGGTTTTACTGACTTCGCTGACTTCTCTGCTGTGTCTGTGTCTCGGTCCACTTGAAGACATTGCCTAGCAATCATAAGACCATAAGACATATAAGCAGAAATCGACCATTTGGCCCATCGAGTCTGATCCACAACTTCATTGTCGCCAAACAATTGATACTAGAACATACAATCATCACAGTGATATTTGATTCTGTGCTTCCTGACTTTCAACTTCATCACGGTTGTTCCATTTCCCTCTCAGCCCCAATCTCCTGCCTTCTCCCCTTATCCCCTCATGCCCTGACTAATGAAGAATCTAACAACGTCTGCCTTAAATGTATAATACATACAGATTTGGCCTCCAGCTGCCTGTGGCAATGAATCCCACATGTTCATCACTCTCTGGCTAAAGAAATTCCTCATCATCTCCATTCTAAAAGGACGCCCCTCTCATCTGAGGCTGTGCCGTCTGGTCTCAGACACTCCCATCATAGGAAACATCCTCTCCACATCCATTCTATCAAGGCCTTTCCATATTCGATAGGTTTCAATGAGGTCACCCCTCATTCTTCTGAATTCCAGTGAATACAAGGCCAGAGTCATCAAACACTCTTCACATGACAAGCCATTCAATCCTGGAATAATTTTTGTGAATCTCCTTTGAACCCTCTCCAGTTTAAGCTCATTCTCTCTAGGATAAGGGGTCCAAAACTGCTCACCAAATCTCCAAGTGAGACCACATCAGTCTGAATAAACTCTCAACATTACATCTTTGTTTTTATATTCTAGTCCTCTTGAAATGAATGCTAACATTGCATTTGCCTTCATCACCACAGACTCAACCTGCAAATTTACCTTTAGGGAATCCTGAAAAGAACTCTCAAGTCTCTTTGCACCTCTGTTTTTTTTTCCAATAGATACATTTGATATCAGAGAAATGTATACAATATACATCCAGAAATTCATTTAAAGCACTTTAGTGGAAAAAATGAAAGGATGACCATACACTTTCTGACACTGTATCCCCTCTGTCACTTCTTAGTCCACTTTTCTAATCTGTCTAGGTCCTTCCGGAATCTCTCTACTTCTTCAAAACTACCTGCCTCTCCACCTAACTTCATATCATCTGTAAACTCTGCAACTGCGCCATTAATTCCATCATCCAAATCACTAGCATATAATGTAAAAAGAATCGGTCCCCTGTGAAACACCACTAGTCACTGGCAGCCAACCAGAAAAGGCTCCCTTTATTCCAACTCTTCGCTGCTCGCTAATCAGCCACTGCTTTATCCATACTAGAATCTTTCCTGTAATACCATGGGCTCGTAGCTTGTTAAGCAGCCTCATTTGTCAAAGCCCTTCTGAAAATCCAAATACACAACATCAATAATTCTCCTTTGTCTATCCCTGCTTGTTATTTCTTCAAAGAATTCCAAAAATTTGTCAGGCAAGATTTTCCCTTGAGGAAACCATACTGACTATAGCCTATTTTATCATGTGCCTTCAAGTACCCCAAAACCACATCCTTAATAATTGACTCCAACATCTTCCCAACCACTGAGGTCAGACTAACTGGCCTATAGTTTACTTTCTTCTGCCTCTCTCCCTTCTTGAAGAGTAGAGTGGCATTTGCAACTCTGACCCTTTCTCAGCTCATGCCTCATGATGCATATGGTTTAGCAAACTAGTACAGGCAGTTTAGGTTCAAAGTACATTTATTATTAAAGAATGTATACATTATACAACCTTGAGATTCATCTCCTAACAAGCAGCTACAAAACAAAGAAACCTATAGGAACCCATATACATATATAGACTATTGAACACCCAATGTGCAGAGAGAAAAACGCACACCTTGCCCACAAAAATACCATTAAAAAGACAGTTGAACACCCTATGTGTAGAGAGAAAACAACATATCATGCTGACAATAACTGCAACCAAATAATGTTATGAACTGAAGTTTGCAAAGAGAGTCCCATAATCCTGCAACACACATAAAAGTTGCTGGTGGAACGCAGCAGGCCAGGCAGCATCTCTAGGAAGAGGTACAGTCGACGTTTTGGGCCGAGGCCCTTCGTCAGGACTAACTGAAAGAAGAGCTAGTAAGAGATTTGAAAGTGGGAAGGGGATAGGGAAGGGGGATTTGAAAATCTCCCACTTTCAAATCTCTTACTAGCTCTTCTTTTAGTTAGTCCTGACGAAGGGCCTCGGCCCAAAACATCAACTGTACCTCTTCCTAGAGATGCTGCCTGACCTGCTGCATTCACCAGCAACTTTTATATGTGTAGCTTGAAATTCCAGCATCTGCAGATTTCCTCGTGTTTGCGTCCATAATCCTGTATTGTTCAGTGTAGATCAGAGTTGTGTAGCAGTGTTCTGAACCAGCCCATCCCCTGCCTCGGGCCCTGACACCCTGATCTTCTCAATCTGGCCCGGCATCAAAGTCAACATCCAAACATTGGTATCCATTGCCTCTATATGCTCTGAGGCCAGGATCCCACCGCTTCGATGATAAGTTGATAAGTCTCTGGAAAATTATCTAAGATATAGGTAAACAAGAACAGTCTTATAGTAAATTCTTTCCTGTTACAGATCTTACTTGGTCTGTAGTACCGATTCATCGACGACCAACCACTTCTGACACCATGTAATATTTGTTATGCAGAGCACACACCAATATGCGAGCATGCAGGATATTCCCCGGAACTTTAGCAATAACACAACTTGTCCAGTATGTGAACACCTCCCAAGTAGGAGTGGCTTACTGAGTGGCAGAAGAATAACACCACCAAATGCTAATACGTGCTGGGCCCTTTCTGGTTGTCGTCTATGTCAATGATCTGGTTAATAATGTGGTTAACTGGATCAGCAAATTTGTAGATGACACCAAGAACGGGAGTATAGTAGACAGTGAGGATCTTTGCCAGCTGGGAAAATGGGCTGAAAAATGGCAGTTGGAATTTAATGCAGACAAGTGCGAGGTGTTGCACTTCAGTAGGACCAACCAGGGTAGGTCTTACGCAGTGAAAGGTAGGGAACTGAGGAGTCCCACAGAACAAAGAGATCTGGGAATACTGATCATAATTCATTGAAGGTAGCATCAGAGGTTGATAGGGTTATAAAGAAAGTTTTTGGCACATTGGCCTTCAAAAATTAAAGTACTGAGAACAGGAAATAAGATGTTATGTTGAAGTTGTATAAGTGAGGCCTAATTTGGAGTATCGTGTGCAATTTTGGTCACCTACCTACAGGAAGGGTGTAAATAAGGTTAGAAGAGTACAGAGAAAACTTACAAGGATGTTGCCAGGTCTAGAAGACCTGAGTTCTTTAGAGCATAGAAGACTGAGAGGAGATTTGATAGAGATATACAAAATTATGAGGGGTATAGTTAGAGTAAATGCAAGCAGACTTTTTCCATTAAGGTTGGCTATACTACAACCAGAGGTCATAGGTTAGGGTGAAAAGTGAAATGTTTAAGGGGAACGTGAAAAGATAGTTCTTCACTCAGAGGGTCATGAGAGTGTGGAATGAGCTGCTAGCACAAGTGGTCCATGTAAGCTCAGTTTCAATGTTTAAAAGAAGTTTGGATAGTTACATGAATATGAGGGATATGGAGGGCTATGATATGTGTGCAGGTTGGTGGGACTAGGCATTTAGTATAGAGTAGATGGACTGAAGGGCCTGTTTCTGTGCTGTACTTCTCTATGACTCTAAGTGTTATGTAAAATGGTGCAGAACTAGTCCTATATGAGATATCAAACCCCCCCCCATTTTATTCCTTTTTTTAAACTGTACTGATTCCATTTCTTGAATCTATAATACAACTTTTTTGCCCATATGCTGTGCTCTTTAACCCAATATTTAAATCTATTTTGAAATGTTCTTTGTCAATCTCAGTTACCTAACAACTATACTCTTGGAATAGTTCCTAATTTAGCCATTTCTGCCTTGTATTCATCCATCAATGGATATTGTTAAGCTTGTTTGTTTGAGCTGCACTCATGCGAACAAGTGAAGGTTCCTCCATCGTGTTCCTGATTTGTGCCTTGTGGATGATAGAAAAGACCTGTGACTGCAGAAGATGAGTCCCTCACCATAGGATGCACAACCCCTGATCTCTTCCTGTTGATTCAGTACTTAAATGTCTGATCGTATTAATGGTCAACAGTGGCTTCCTTGAAAAAGGATCTAGTGCTTTCCCGGTGTATATGATAAACTCTTCTCAGGCTTCCAGCCGGGTACAAGTATTGATTTTAACTGACATTTCAATGGTAAATGATGACATCTTCATCAGGGATGATGCCTGGACACATCTAGTCTGGTGGTATTTATACCCCCATTGTCTGTCCCTCCTGATTGGTTAGTCCTCATCCAATCAGGTTTCGGCTGTCCCACCTTGTTTACAATCAAATTCCAGTTCTTATTTAGAGTGAAACCTCTGTCATTGTTAAAAGTCTTTTTCTCTTATTTTATTTCAATGGCTTCCTTCACCAAACCGTCCCAGAAGCCATTGGCATGGCACAGTAGTTTTATGCCATCTAAATTCAATCTTACAGCTACTGCAAATGCAATGTTCTGTTACCGCCCATTTCTCTAGTTAACCAAAATGAATATACCTCCTGTGCTCTTTGATGACTACAAGGTGAAGGAAGTCAATAAGGAGTTAAAAGGGCTGTAAGAAAAACCAGGAAATCTAACAACGAGGAGGAACCTGCTGCCACTGCCTGTCTTTACAATATTTCCACGGTTCCTGGAAGGATCACCAGGATCCTGAAGAAATACTGGATTAACACCATCCACAATCCCATAAGGAAGCTCAATCACAGCTTGTGTGGGTCAAAGATAACTTGGGGCTCAGGACAGATGGCATTTACAGGATTCCCTGTAAATGCAGAGCAGCGTACATCAGCCAGACAAGAAGCACAGGAAGTGTATCCATTTGGGTTACCCAGAAAAATCGATGGTAGCAGAACATTGCATTTGTAATGGCCATACGATTGACTTCAATGGCACAACATTACTGTGCTGTGCCAATGGCCTTTTGGACCATCTGGTGAAAGCCATTCAATTAAAACTAGAGAGAAAGACTTTTAACAAAGACTTTAACAAAGGTCTTGCTCTAAATAAGAACTGGAATTTGATTGAAAACAAGGTGGGACAATGGAAACCTGATCGGATGAGGACTAACCAGTCAGGAGGGACGGACAATAGGAATATAAATACCATCGGTCTACACAAGCCCAGGCGTCATCCCTGAAGATGGTAGAGTTTGTCATTGAAACGTTGGTTATAATCGATACCTGTACCTGGCTGGAAGCCCAAGAACAGTTAATTAGTGGCCTCCTTTTTTCATTTTTTATTACTGTGGTTAACTACTCTTTCTCATCCTGAAGCTGTGAGATTACTAATTAGACCTGCCTCATTATACAACAACAATATTAACTACAGCTTCTTCCCCACTGGCAACAACCTACCTTAAAATCGCTGACATCAGCTTTGACTACATTTCCTTCTCCCTTTCTCTCAACTTGTACTTACATTAGTACGTTCAATTTGTTTATTTTGTCATGCCAGTTACACTAATTTATGCTAATTGATGTTAATTTTTGTGTTATTTTCATGACATTTATACCCTGTGGATATATGCCAATGAGAATAAACTTCAATGTGAAGTTGAAGACAAGATCTAAAATAACTATTTCAGGCTCTTTTGGCTTGGTATTATTTTTTACATTTCAAGAATTCCTCTCCACATAATCATCTACCTCTCCCCAGGAAGCCCAATTGTTTTGATTTTCCAACTAATTTACATAGCACTGATCTTCTTTCCTAAATCCTTTGCCAAAGTCCCTATTTCCCAATTTGCTCTTTGCGAGCCACATATTTACCTATTAGTTCCTGGGCTAATTTGTACACCAACCAGGTACTAATCCAGAGGGTTTTCTCTTTAATTCAGTCCCTAGCTCTTCAAATCCTTGAATTTGATCCAGTTATTCGAAGATGGACCATGACAACTTAATTCTTTCCAGATCACACACCTCCCCTCAATCCAAGATCTTTTTTCCTCTCCATGGAATATCTATAACCTTGGCACTGGGCAGGCAAAGCCATTTTTTAAATTTCTAGATGCATTTCTAAAGTTTAGAATCCATCCTCATATTTCACCTATAATATCACATTAATTTTCATTCCTCTCACGTGCCACAAATGGTATCTTATGTCCTGGTGTCATTGTTATGGTCCATCCTGCATCTAATGTTCTCATTTACACAAGAAAACTGTGCCTTATATATGCTTCAACACTTCTTATTGTGTCCTGTTCCTGAATGACTCACAGACAAGTTCTTGACCATTAACTAATTTTAACCACTAAAAGGTGTGACTGCCTTCAGTTCAACCTATTCAATAATCTTCTGTTGAGTTTATGCATTACAAAGTCTGCATTTCAGGCTCTGGCTCTACAACATTGAGTCACTTCTGAAAATAAAACAGTTGTATACAGTATATGGTTTATGTGAATCTTATTCATTGTACCAAACTCCCACATGCTGCAGTAAAAACAAAACCTTATTATTTGTACCAAATTAATTCACAGCCTTATCAATCATGTTGTAATTATAAAACCATAAGATATAGGAGCAGAATTATGCCATTCGGCCCATCGAGTCTGCTCCACCATTCCATCCCTCTCAACTCCATTCTCCTGCCTTCTCCTTGCAACCTTTAACACCCTTACTGATCAATCACCTTCCACTTTAAACCTGATGACTTGGCCTCCACAGCTGTCGGCGACAATGAATTCTACACCCTCTGGCTAAAAAATTCCTCATCTCTGTTCTAAAGGAGACACCCTTGTATTCTGAGTCTGTGCCCTCTGGTCCTAGACTCTCCCACCATTGGAAACATCCTCTCCACAATCACTCTATCGAGGCTTTTCAACATTCGATGGGTTTCAATGAAGGAACCCCTCATTCTTCTGAACTTCAGTGAGTAGAGGCCCAGAGCCACCAAACGCTCTTTATAAATATTCAATTACTGAGGTTTCCAGTCACTTGATTTTGTTTTGAACAAATTGATTTATCTACCAAAAGTTATGTGACCTATATTATCTATATCTTTTTATCAGTTTGTTATAAATTTATGAAAAGCTGGGCAGAACTTCCAAGCACTGGAAAGAATCATGTTCTCAAGCTCTTTACAGAGAGAACAAGACGGCAGCAACAACCACCGGAAGTGAACCGACTCCCAAACACACACTCCGCTACTCTCCACCAATGTGCTGTTGGTCAGACCCTTAGAAACAGTAGCTTTGAAACAGGCTACCTTTCCCAGCTCTCATCTTTCCACTTCCATACTCGCTCTCTCAGGCTTTTCAACCAACATACAACAAAGGCTCGCATCACACTCTCAGCCACCGAGCACCAGGTCAGTACTTTGCTCTGCAGAGCCAGATTGAGGGGAATGTTTTAATTCTGAAGGTTCACCAATATAATGTATTGCCCCACAGGAGAAACACACTACTATATGCTCCCTAGTAAAATGTTTTTCACATTGTCCTTATTATTGAAGATTTACAAACAATATCATCTGCCTTCCTCCCATTGAACAGACAAGCAGGAGAAGGAAGACATCATTGCACGTGACTCCACCCAGCATCAGCACAATTCCTGGTTCCCAAAGTCTTCAGGTTTTCCATCATTATTGTTTATCTGCCATTCACTGATCTTGTGTATGTCCTTTGCAAGGGCCTATGCCCTCTTCAGTACTTGCTACTGCAGCTATGTTTGAATCAACAACAAATCTGACTACAGTGCACTGTCTTTTCATCCAATTCATAAGTTAGTAAGTAGTTGTGACCACAGCGCAGATCTGTGATTGATCAATAGTTATTTACCTCCAATCTTAAAATTACACAATTATCCCATCCCATCAGGTAATCACTCCCCTATCTGAGGCAATGTGTCACCCCACAACCCTCTTGTGTGACTTGTTTATGCCACAAGGGTCTTCCAAAGATCCAAATGCACATCTACTCGAACCCCTTTACCCCACTTGCTACATCCTCAGAGAGTTCTAACATCAAACGTGATTTCTCTTTGACTGTGATTCATTGTCTTATGATTTTCCAAACACCTGCCATTATGTTTTTAATTATGGATTGCAGATTTTCCCAATAACAGATGGTTGGCTAGCTGCTTTTTTTCCTGTTTACTACCTCCCTCATTTCTAAATAGTAGTGTCACGTTTGTATTTTCCGATCACTTACAATCTCCCCAGAATCCTGGGGATTTTGGTAGATTACAACTAATGCATCCGTCATCTCCACAGACACTTTCATTAAGACTTGGTCTAGCTTTTTTTTTCTCCAGTGATGGAGACTGTTGTAATTTCCTTCCTCACTATAGTCCCTCTGTTGTGTATTTAATACTTTATAAGTGCCATGGACATGGAAGAGGATAAATGACACCTTATTTCTCGAGAAGTTAGTAAGTACAGAGATATTCACAAGAAACTAGAAGAAGAAAAAGGCCGAGAACAAGAAAGGCAAGAAGCAGCAAGGATCAAAGAGAAATGCCGAGGAAAGGAGAAGAAAAGTCTCCAGAGCTTTCCAAACCACTTCCTCTAAGTTGGTTCATAGTCAACTCCTACAACCATCACAGAGAAGGCTCCAGAACCTGAGAATGATTTCACACCACAGTCTCACCTGCCAAGCAGAATGATCCCCTTGTCAGGAAAGACATTACCCCACAGGAGTAAATAACCCTCCACAGCAATTAAATCTTTAATCCTTAACGGGACAATTTAAAATTTACTATGCTGTGGATGTCCATATAGTAGTTGCATTATATAATGTACTGTGTATATCGTTGAGATGCATTCTCTATTGAGTTGGAGTTTATAGCTAAGCAGGGAGGAGTGTTGTTAATATTTCAGTAGCGTTTGAGTAATCTTGTAAACATATTAAGAATTCTTGTTCATTTAAATAATTCACTACAGGTTATATGTAAAAGCACACAAACTGCATATATCATAACACAGCACGTGATACACTTGCACCTTGTTTAAAGTAAACACAAAGTTAGATTCGCATTTCAGACTTCAGTGTCTCTCTTTTAATTGGTTTAATGTTTTGGAGTTTCAAAACATAACATCTCAGTTAATAATCATTTTTGGGATGTTTTAGAGTCTTCATGAATTATTCAGAATCTTTGCCTTTTTCTATTTCACTTTATTAATTTCCTAGTCTCATCCTTTAAGCAGCAGCAATATATTGCATAAAATACTTATCCAAGCTCTGTTTTCACGCTATTTTCCAGTTAACTCCCAGATCACTTATTCTTCTTCATAACATTTCTCTTTATCCTTTGCTGGTTTTTAAAAATGTCCCAATCTTCTGACTGCCATTAATCTTTACAAAACTGCATGCTTTTTACTTCAAGCTGAAACACCACTACATCCTAAGTTAGCCACGGAGTCTTTCTTCCTTATCAGAATATATCTTTGCCAAGATTTATGAAGCCTATATAACTTGTATGCAACATTTTGGACCAGTGGAAGTGGTCCAGAAGGGTTGTATGGAAACTATTATTACCATTTTTCTTAACAACTAATTTCATTACTTAGCCTAATAGGTTAGATTTACCACAGTACATAATTATCTATTTAAATGTTTATTTTGCTTTTATATCATCTCAATGTGTACTTAAGAATGTATAAATAATTGTAGTTCTATACATATAAAAAAATGGAAAAGGTTATATGTGTGAAAAAAGTACATAATTGTGAACTCCTTATCCAAATAAAAATAAAATTTAAAAAAAAGATTTATGAAGCATCTCTTTAAATGTCTGTTACTGCTGATTTATTGCTTTATCCCCTAATCTATTTATCGAATAATTTTTAGCCAATTCTATGCCATACCACTGCAACTGCTTTTATTTAAGTTCAGGGCATAGTTTCAGATCCAAGTTTCTCACCCTCAAATTGAAATTGGTTCGGTTGGCTCCTGCCTGATGTAGGATTTCCTTCTTGGTATGTCCAAAACTCTCATTTGCTAATGCACAGCAAGCTTCACACCTGTGCGCTGATGCATATCTATCTGTCAATTTAAACTTCAAACATCCATCACAATGTAAATCAATAAACAATCCCGAAACAATGTAAATTATTGCTTTCAGCCTCATGAATATCTCTATCCATAGGCGTTGGTCCCAACCCTGTTGCACCTTTACCCAAGATGCTTCCTCATCCAACCTCGTCTTGAACATCCCTGAACTGAAATTCTCCACAGTGTTTCCATTAGTAGAAGGATTAGCACCAGAATAAAAGGGAGTCCTTATAAAACTGAGAAGGGGAGGAAAGCCAGAGGGTGGTGGATCTGTGGAATTCATACTACAGAAGGTGATAGATTGATTCTTGAGGCAGATTTATTTGCTCTTAATTGGTAAGGGGTTAAGGGTTATGGGAAGAAGGCAGGAGAATGGGATAGAAAAATATATCAGCCATGATTGAATGGAGAGCAGTCTCAATGGGCCAAATGGTTTAATTCTGTTATCTGTCTGATTTACCCAGTTCCTCCAACATCCACTCCAACACCCTCTTTCTTACATTTCCTCCTCCACCTACTCCATCTGCCAGTCACCCACACACCCATCCTTACTATTCCCATCTGCCCACTCACCTCTCTTACTAGGTTCCATGCTCCACAGATTCTATCATCTGCAGCTCTTTGTCACCCCCACCTATCACCTCCCAGTCTCTCTCACTATCTCTACTCCTCTATCTGTCTATCACCTCTCCTCACCTGGATCCACCTATTACCCGCCAGCTCTTACCTCACCACTTCACCTCAGCTTTTATGTCTCCTCTATCTTTCAGTGTATATGAAGAGTCTCCATGTGAATCGTCTGCTGTCTGTTTCACCCCATAGATTCTGCCTGACCTGCCTGCTGAGTTGCTTCAGGTTCTAGTGTCCATGTTCCTTGTATCTTGACTTAGCTTTCAGATCTTTCTTTCAGATGACTACTTGTTCTCATTACCTGCCCTCCCTATGTCACTTGTACTGATGCCTACCACGACACATATTGTTTCTTCCTTCAAAGTACTTGGTACCCTCTTGGTAATATCTCTTTCCTCTGGCATTGGAGACGCAGGACTCATACCTACCTGTTCCTCTAACTCTGGACTCTCCTAGACATCAATATTTCTATTATACTTTGTTGTTACTTGCCCATACTCATCTCGGTCAGCAGTTGAGCCCACTGCTGAGTTCTGGTTTAAGAATGATGCTGTGTTTCCACTACCGTCCTGCTCTGCAGGATGACCACCCATTTATTGCCTCAAACTCTTTCTGCCTGCTGGCTGGCCACCTTCTGAAAGGAATGATCCAGATATCCCTCAGCCCATACTGACTATCCCTGGAGCTCAAACAGTGGCAACATTTCCTAAACCAACAGAAGGCTCTTGAAATTCCCACACACTGCCTGATTTGCAAGGAGCAGGTCTCATGGGCTTCAAAATAATCTCCACTATATTTTTGAATCTAATTAATACCTTGTCCAAATGATTTATTTAACCAATGTTTTTAGACATTTATCAGAACTTAGCACAGACTCAAAATTGATAGCATATACTATCTTCTAACAATGAAATATGTTTTGGGAATATAGCCACATTATCAATCACTATGGATATTTGAACAGGTGGTCACGACCAGAGTCCAACAGCTTTCACCTTCTTTGGCCCAGATTATTTTTTTCCTCTAGATTCCAGCAGAATTCAGGAAATTCCCAAACTGCTGTCCATTCCAGTACCACAGTCTACAACAGAAGCTTGAATCTTGCACTTCTCCTCAATACACAGTTAAATACGCCGAAGCAGTGCAAAATTTCATCATGCATCACTTCAAATCAAGCACACAATAATTTGCATAAAACCACAAACAAATTAAGCCATAGATAATTATACAGACGCATTGAAGGTAACACAGTTATGCAAGATGTATTTAAATGAAATCTGTGACCATTCTTCAGCTGATCAACCACAAACCTCACTGAATCAATTTAAAGGTAATTTTAGTATGTTCTATTTCCTGTTGATTGTTTAGTGCTGAAGATAAATGCGCAGGTAGAATAATTTAACTGTTGTCCTTATTCTTGTGTTTATAGGCAAGTTCACTTCATTCACAGGTTGAATTGGTAAATACCTTATTAAAGGCTAACCTTCAAGCCCATTTGTCAAATTACTGTTTTGTCTCCAGATTTCCTGTTGGAGGCCAATTATCAAGAGAAAACTGAAAGCAGAGACTGAAGTTAATGGTTCAAATTCTTTACATTAATTAGTAACTTGAAGTGAAATGGAAATATGTGGTCTGGTGGAACAATCCCATCTCGCCATCCTGATGCCAAAGTCATAGAGAGACATATCACAGAAATAGACCTTCTGGAGGAGGAGGAACCTGGAGGAGCTCAGCAGGTTGAAGGGTCCCGATAAAGGGTCTTGGCCCGAAACATCGACGGTTTATTCCCATCCGTAGGTGCTGCCTGATCTGCGGAGCTTCTCCAGCACATTCTGTGTATTGCTCTAGATTCCCAGCATCTGTAGTACCTGTGTCCATTTACTCTAATCCTATATCAAAGGTGTATGGGGTGTCAGGGAGGGGTAGCACCTCTGGTGGGGGAACACGTCGCGTCCCTTTCAAGGCAGTTAGTCCACCTTTGGTCCCCACTTGGCACTCAGCTCTCACCTGTGGCTCCCCGTAGCTGTTTGCATGCGACAGCGGCCACACCCCGGGCAACAGCTTCGACAAGCCGGCTAAACCAGGTGAGGGTAGCCGACGGGTCTCAAACCCTCGGTGAGATAGGGAGTTGTCTATCCCAGCATGTGAAGACAGACTCCGGCGGATTGAGTGGATGAGACCAATGGAAGGTCCAACGGTCAAGAAGGCGGTCTCTGCAAGCGTTGTGGTACGTGTAGAGCACAACAAGACACAGAAGTTGTCCTGGTCATCCACTGTGCCTAGTCCCATCTCCAGCCGTCTCGACTTTTGTCTTGCACTGGATCCAGATGGGAATTGGGAAGAGAGAGTGAGGCTGATGCTATGCAACTCTCCCTCACTTAAGTTCAAATGAAGTGCTAGTCTCAACACCATCAATTGGTGTCGAGGTCTTCATCGACATCAACGACGGACGAACAACATATTAATCCCATAATCTCATCAACTCCTCCCAGGATCTACCACTCATCTATACTCTAGGAGGCAATCAACCCACCAACCTACAGATCTTTGGGATGTGGGAGGAAACCGGAGCACCCAAGAGAAACACATAATGACCTGGAGAATATGAAAACTCTACACGAACAGCTCCTGAACTCAGGATCAAACCTCAATCACTGGAGCAATGAGGCAAAGAAATTCAAGATCAATAAAAATGATCCCAATTAAATTTGAAAGCTGTGGTCACCATTTTGAAGTAGCAAGTGAGAGACTAGATTGTTGCAGAGCAGAAGCTATTTGAAAACAATTTTATTCGAGACAATAAAAAGAAGTGAAATGTAAGTGGAGCAGCTAGTGGGGACGCTCACAGTTGGAGGAGGCCAGGGTTAGAGTGGGAGACTTTGGCAAGAACAGGGAGAAACTAAGGGTGCTTCTGAATCGTTTGGAATCATTTATTTTGATTGCAGAAGTTGGTCGGCAAGAAGAGGCTGAGAAAGTGACACAGGTGACACAGAGTGAAGGCACAGGAAAGAGCAGGTAAGTTCTGTTTGCTGTCAGTAAATCCTTAGTCCTTAATTCAGTGTAGGCAAGATGGTAGTCAGGCTGTGAAATGCTCCTCTTATAAGACGTGGAATTTCAGTGTACCTAGCAGTCTCCTTGATGACTACATCTATGGGAGATGGACCCAATGTCAGCTCCTCATCGACCAGGTCAAGACAGGAACTGGAGCTGGATGCACTCAGGACCATCCGAGAGGCTGAAAACCTCACAGCTGAAACTTTTATTGAGGTGGTCACAGCCGGAGTGCAGGCTTCAGACAGTAATTGAGTTGGTGGCATCCGTTAGTCTCGCCAGACCATGGATCTGCGCCTGGAAAGTTTCAGGGTGCAGGCCTGAGCAAGGTTGTATGGAACTCATGCAGCAAGTCTCCCCTCTCCACGACACCGATGTTGTCCAAGGGAAGAGCAAGGGCCGATACAGCTTGGCACCAGTGTCGTTGCAGGAGTTGCTAGAATGAGGTTAAAGGCAACATCGGACTGCCTCAGGGACTCCAGTTCCGGATTTGTCCTCAGGGTTTACTCCCGAAGTCATTCCCATGAGTGGGTATGGCCGCAAGGCAGCGGAGGTTTGAAATCAGAATTTTCCCTCTCTTAGATGGACCGCCTTCCCAGGCTGACGAGCTCCGTCTACCCGAAGCATTGGTTTTAAGGCGCCAGGACCGGCCTTCGCCCCTTCTCCTGTTAGTAGAAACAGTTCTGCTGGGCTTAGTGGCTAAGCCACACGAGAAGGCCAGGAGTTGGACTTGGTTGTCAGAGGCTATTTGAGGCGCATGCCGTGAGGAGCACTTTTAGGTAGTGGGAGCTTGTCCCCACTACCACCCCTCGGCATGACAACTTTGGATTGTAATTGGGTTGACCAGCAGGAAAGTTACGAGAAGTCAGCAGTCAGTGCAGGGTTCCCCTGTGGTCATTCCCATCAGCAACAAGTATATCTCTTTGGATGTTGCTTGGGGGTGGGGGGGGCATGGCCCATCAGGGGAGCCACAGCCAGGCCAGAGACATTGTGGCAGGCTCTGAGGCTCAGCAGGGAAGGGTAACTTCAGGCAGCGTGATAGTGACAGGGAAATCCATAGTTAGGGAACAGACAGAAGATTCTGTGGCTGCGGCAGTGATGCCAGGATGATGTGTTGCCAGGGACCAGGATGGCTCAGAGCGGCTGCAGAATATTCTGGAGAGGGAAGGTGAGCAGCCAGAGGTTGTGGTGCACATTGGCACCAGTAACATTGGCAGAAATGCAGAAGAGGTGCTGTGCAGAGAGTATAGGGGTTGGGAATCAGAGCACCAGGTCATAAAGTGGAGGGATGGAGAGGAAGGTCGATGTCAGGGCCAGTAAAAACAGGCAGGAGCAAAGTAATAGACACAATAAGGCAGATAGTTTGTAGTGTGTGTATCTTAATGCTAGAGGTATTATAGATAAAGGTGAACTTAGAGCATGGATCGGTACATGGAACTACAATGTTGTGGCCATAACAGAGACTTGGTTGAGAAAGGAGCAGGAATGGGTGATTAATGTCCCAGTATTTTGATGTTTTAGAAAAGAAAGAGAGGGAGGTAAAAGGGAAAGGGGGAGTTTCACTACCAATCAGGGACAATATCACAGCTGTACTCGGAGGAGACATAATGGAGCGTTTATTCACTGAGTCCATATGGGTAAAACTCAAAAATAGGAAGAGCGCAACACATATCCAAGTTTCTGGTGAACGCAGCAGTCCAGGCAGCATCTCTAGGAAGAGGTACAGTCGATGTTTCAGGCCAAGATTGACGAAGGGTCTCAGCCTGAAACATCGACTGTACCTCTTCTTAGAGATGCTGCCTGGCCTGCTGCGTTCACCAGCAACTTTGATGTGTGTTGCTTGAATTTCCAGCATCTGCAGAATTCCTCGTGTTTCCGAATAGGAAGAGCGCAATCACTCTAATGGGATTGTACTATAGACCCAACCCCACCTTCTTGAATAGCCACTGGGACATTGAGGAAGGGTTATGCAGGCAGATTAAGAAAAGGTGTAAAAACAATAGGATTGTTGTCATGAGGAACTGCAGCTTCCCTAATATAAACTGGGACCTTCTTAGTGCAAGAGGTTTAAATGGGGCAAAATTGGTTAGGTGCATCTATGAGGGTTTCTTAGCTCAACATATAGATAATTCAACAAGAGGAGGGGCTGTACTGGACCCCGCGTCAGGTAACAAGCCTGGCCAGGTGACTGACCTTTCAGTGGGTGAGCAGCTAGGGAACAGTGAACATAACTCCTCAAACTTTAAGATAGCTGTAGATAAAGATAAGTATGGACCTCGCAAGAAAGTGTTAATTTGGAGAAGGGCAAATTATGAGAGCATTAGGAGGGGAACAAGGGAGAATTAATTGGGAACATCTGTCTTGGGCAAGTCCACATCTGACATGCGGAGCATGTTCAAAGACCAACGACACAGAGTACAGGACAGATGTGTTCAAGTCAGTATGAAAGACACCGAGGGCCATTAAGAGAACCCTGGATGCCCAAAGAAGTGATGAATTTAGTTAAGAAGAAAAAGGAAAAATATGTAAAGATAGAAAACTAGAATCAGGCAGAGATCTTGAGGATTATAAAGAAGCCAGAAAAGAACCCAAAAAGGGTATTAGGAATGCTAAGACAGGTCCCGACAAGTCCTTGGCAAATAGGACTAAGGTGAATCTCAAGGCAGTCTATACATTCAGCAAGAACAAGAGGATAACTAGGGAGAGGTTAGGACCACTGAAGGATAAAGGGGCAACACTTGTTTGGATACAGAGGATTCAGGTGAGGTCCTTAGTGAATACTTTACATCAGTATTTACCAAGAAGAAGGACGTGGAACACAGGGAGGTCAGTGTCGAGGTTATTGATACGCTTGGGCATTTTGAGGTAAAGAAGGAAGTAGTGTTGAGTTTCTTCAGGAGCATTAACGTAAATAAGCCCCAAGGGCCTGATGGGATTTACGCCAGGTTATTGAGGGAGGCAAGTGAAGATATTACTGAGGCCTTGACCAATATCTTTGTGTCCACCCTAGTCACAGGCGAGATCCCAGAAGACTGAGGAGTAGCTAATGTTGTTCCATTGTTCAAGAAGGGAACCGGGGATAATCGTGGAAACTGTAGACCAGTGAGTCTCACGTCAGTGGTAGGGAAGTTACAGAAGAGAAATCTTAGGGATAGGATTTATGAGCATTTGGAAAACCATGCCCTAATTAGTGAGAGCCAGCATGGCTTTGTGTGGTGCAAGTCATGCCTTCCTAACTTGATTAACAAGGGTGATTGACAAAGAATAGAGAATGTTATTTATATAGGTTTCAGTAAGGCATTTGACAAGGTCTCTCATGAGAGGCTCATCCAGAATATTAAGATGCATGGGATCCATGGTACTTGGCTAGCTGGATTCAGAACTGGCTTGCCCAGAGGATCCAGAACTAGAGGGCACAGCCTCAAAATTGAGATGCAACCTTTTAGGACAGAAATAAAGAGGAATTTTTTAGCTAAAGAGTGGTGAATCTGTGGAATGCCCTGCCACAGACTGCAGTACAGGCCAAGTCCATGGGTATATTTAAAGCAGAAGCTGATAGATTCCCGATTGGTCAGGGCTTCAGGGGATATGGTGACAAGGCAGAAATGTGGAGTTGACTAGAATCCGGGATCAGCCATGATGAAATGGCAGAACAGACTTGATGGGCTGTATGGCCTAATTCTGCTCCTATGTCTTATGGTCTTATGGATAGAGGGTATTAATCAAAGGAAGTTATTCTACCTGAAGGTCCTCTGTAGTTAGTGGTACTCTGTAGAGATCTGAATTGGGACATCTGCTGTTTATGATGTATATAACAGACCTGGATGAAAATGTAGACGGGTGGGTTAGTAAGTTTGCAGATGATACAAAGACTGATGGTGCTGTGGATAATGTAGAAGACTGGTAAAGAATTCAGCAGGATATGGATTAGTAACAGATATGGGCAAAGTACTGGCAGAAGGAGCTTAACCTGGCCAAATATGAGGTGTTGCCCCTTGGTAGGGGAAATGCAAGGAGACAGTACACCGTTAAGGGCAAGACCCTTAAAAGTGTTGCTGAGCAGAGCAATTTTAGGGTCGAAGTTCGTAGCTCCCTGACAGTGGCTTCACAGGTTGATAGGGCAGTTAAGAAGGCATTTGGCATATTCGCCTTTATTAGTTGAGACACTGAGTTCAAAAGTCACGTAGTTATGTTGCAGCTTTATAAAACTCTACTTAGGCCCCATCTGGAGTACTGCATACAGTTCTGGTCGTCCCATTATAGAAGGATGTTGAGGCTGTGGAGAAGGTGCAGAAAGATTCAGCAGGATTTTGCCTGGATTAGAGGGCACATGTTATTACGGAAGATTGGACAAGTTTAGGTTGTTTTTTCTGGAGCGCCAGAAGCTGAGGGGAGATCTGATAGAGGTTTATAAGTTATGAGGGACATAGGTAGAGTAGACAGACAATATCTTTTTCCCAGGGTTGAAATGTCTATTATCAGAGGGCATACATTTAAGGCCAGAGGGGGTAATTTAAAAGGAGATGTGAAGGGAAAGTTTTTATACAGAGGGTAGTGGATGCATGGAATTCACTGCCTGAGGTGGTAATGGAGGCAGAAACTTTTTAAGAGGCACATGAATGTGAGGGAAATGAAAGGTCATTGTGTAGGCAGAGGGATTAGTTTAGTTGGCCTTTTGATTACTTATTTAATTGGTCCAGCACAACGTTGTGGGCTGAATGACGGCCCATTCCTATGCTGTACCGCTCTATGGTCTATGTCATTCACAACTGACCAAACAAGCAACCAGGAGACATACTTTCATTCCTATAGAGAAATTTAAACATTTTACATGAAAGCTATGGAATATCCTTCCCTTGAGTACAGTGATTGTCGTTACAGAGATCTTTAGTGTACAGAAAATATCTAGCCTGTAAAACTGCTTTGACTGTTCTCGACTGAACCAAGTGGAAGGTAATTTGCTTTGACTTGTTATTAGTTAGATGATAAAATGTTATAGCTAAACCATTCATATAATAGTCTATGTTATTATACTCTCCATAACATTACATTTAGGTCAATGATAGTATATGTTTATCAAACTTGACTGTGAGCTCCCTTAAGGTCTAATCACATAAATTTGCTAAAACATATTTATTCAGTCAACTAATTCTTCCACACAAAAAAATTGTTCAAATGAGAGCGAAGTTCTCAATTTATTCAGATAAATATTGTCTTATTACAAGGACAGGGTCCCTTTCATGTGCTCCTTCCCTACATCATACGTTCAAGTGATGACACCATGTTATCCCATCATAGATGCGATCTTTCAAATGCCATTGCAAACCAAATTTATTTTCTTTTGATTTGGCTATTAAAATGTCACTGCTTTTCAAGAATGAACTTACTGACCCGCATATCTTTGGGATGTGGGAGGAAATCGGAGCACCCAGGGAAATTCAGGGGGTCACAGGAAGAACATCAGTACAAACTCCAGACAGATAGATCCAGAGCCTGCTAGTTCCCCTAGCGTTTACATCTCAAAACAGTCTATCATCTGACTGCTTGGGGAAATATAAGGCTGGCAATACCTTTGCGAAATCTGGGGAATAAGAGACTGGGTTCAAGTTTCAGTGTTATCAATCTATGTATATATGATCATATACTCCCTTGAGATTCATTTTCTTGCGGGCATTTAGAGGAAAAACATACAATAGGATTTTACAAATAAAAATACATAGAAGCCAAAGACTGACAAACAACTAATATGCCAGAGAAGACAAACTGAGCAAATAAAAATATTATTGAGAACATCAGCTGTAAAGGGTCCTTGAAAGTGAGTCTGTAGGTTTTAGAATCAGTTCAGAGGAGTGGTGAATGAAGTTATCCACTCCGGTTCAGGGGCCTGATGGTTGTAGGGTGGTGCGGGACCTAAGGCTTTTGTACCTCCTGCCCGATGGTAGTAGTGAGAAGATGTCATGGCCTGGACAACAGAGGGTCTTTGACAGTGGTATCACAATATGAAGATATCACAATAAATGTCATTGGAACACCCAGGTATACCATTCAATAAAAAATGAACTGCTGTAGGATCCGTAGCTGGTCGGGCAGCATCTGTAGAGGGAAATTAACAGGTGACAATTTGGGTCAAAATCTCTTTTTTTTATTACAAGGTCTCAACCTGAAATATCCATCTCTCTCCACAGAGGCTGCCTGGGCCCACTGAGTTCCTTCAGCATTTTCTTTTTGTTTCAGATTCCAACATCTGAAGTGTCCTATGTTTTCAGATCATGAATAAGTCACGATCTCCACGACTATCAGAGAGTGCATTTCCCAGGGGTGAGGTTAGACACTTAATAATGCACAGGGGATGGTAGTCAGGGAGAGTGGAGGTGGTAAAAGAGCAATAGAGCGTTCATATTGACATCATGCCACAGTGATCTGACCCATACCCCAAAACGCCTTCACAAATCAAATCAGGTTTTGAATGATTTTCCTTAACCCCTCATACTGCTGACTGATTCTGAAGAACGCTGTCTGAATCCCTTTGGCAACACTGTTCTTCTACTTGCCCATTCTCACTGTTTAAATGTTTTAAAAACTTCTGTAACACCCATGATCTGCATTGCCCTAGCAAAGTGAATAAACTGTCTCAAAGCTGTTCTGGCATTTTATCACCAGCTGCTCTTTCTGAGCCATCATCATGTTTCCCCAGAATGCCAAATGCCACAATACAAATAGGCTACAGGGCTTCAGTTTTATCTCCCATCATCTGATACTTCATAAGATCCATTAGGTCTTGTATAACCCAATAGATTTAACGCTTCAGGAACTGAGCTGGAGCGGGAATGAGTTTGTATCAACAAGTTAGTACCAGCAAGTTATGATAATTAGCCTTCTCTCCTACCCAACTCTGATGAAGGGTGCTTTTACGGTGAAAGGTTACCTCTGTCTCTTTCTCCACAGAGGCTACCTGACCTGCTGGCTGTGCCCAGCATGTTCCACTTTTATTTCAGACCTTCAGCATCTGCATTTTTTTTCCACATTCAATACTGCTTTTAATGCTTTTTTCTCATTCATTTTCAGGTTCTGAGCACCTCTGCAAGGTCAGCATCTATTGCCAATCTTGAATTGCCTCTGAGACCGTGGTATTGAGCTAACTTCATGAACTGCCCTCTCAGACCATTTCGCTGCTTTCAAGTATCACGTGACGCTCTCTGACAGACAGTCTGACTGACAGACAAACCTATAACTCGGAAAAATGACAGCCAGGTGACACTGGTTCACGTTCTCTGAGTCTACATTGCATTGCTAATGGACTCATTCCAATGTGGCCATACAGTTCTACTCTTTCTCACTAATTCCAATCAGTTTTGAACTGGTACAAATAAAGAGTTAATTATCATGTGCTACAGTCTGCTAACATTTTACAACTATTGGTTTCCCTTTGTAATGCAGCAATGTAATGCTCAGGCATATATCCTTTATGCTGAGAAACTGTCACTGCTGCACTATAATATCAGGGTTGAACCCTGCATCAATGGGAGAGTCAACTGACAACAGTATTGACGAAACAGCTGTTTTTGCAAAAGGAAGTACCTGAGTCTACAGCATCCAAAGATGGATCCTACCAGTGCGGTGAGTGGTGTTGAACGATTCAGCATCAAATGCTGAATGGATGCTATGTGGCGAAGAAGATTACTGTATAAGCACTAAATAAAATTATTGCAAAGTTAAGTAAGACAGTTATGTCAATGATGTAAAAATTATTACAAGGGATTGAACCGAATTCTCCTTTGCAGAGATAAATCTTATGATGGATATAATAGTGTAATCACCTCAAATACCATTTGTCAAAAGTTGGGAATAAGAGAAAACAATTCACCATGACCTGTTGATACAAACTCACTTCCTCTCCTCAGTCCACCCTTTCTCAACACTGATCTATGTCATTCACTCTTATGTGGATTACTCAAGGATATGTGCTTAACCCACTGTTCCTCTCTCTCTACTCTCACGACTATGTGACTAAGCATTTATAAATTTCATTTATGTCATTTATACGTTTGTAAATTTTCACTGTTGTTAGTAAATTTACAGTACTACTACTACTAGGTCTGAGTCGACGTAGTAGTAGTTGTTAGCAAAGTCTCAGATGGCAACAAGGAGGCATACAAGAGTGAGATAGATCAGTTGGTTGTTGGCTGTTGCAACAACCTTGCACTAAACATCAGCAAGACCAAGGAACTGATTGTGGACTTCAGGAAGGGAAAGCCAGAAGGACATACACACCAGACCTCACTGAAGGGTCTGCGATGGAAAGGGTCAGTAGCTGTAATTTCCTAAGTGTCTCGGGTAATGATGATTTTGAGTACAGAGAGGAAATTAAGAACCTGGTGGCATGATGCGGAGACAATAACCTATACCGCAACGTCAGCAAGACGAAGGAATTGGTTGTTGACTTCAGAAGGAGTAGCGGACCGCACGACCCAATTTACATTGGTGGTGCGCAAGTGGAACAGGTCAAAAGCTTCAAGTTCCTCAGGGTCAATATCATAAATGACCCGACTTGGTCCAACCAAGCAGAGTTCACTGCCAAGAAGGCCCACCAGTGCCTTTACTTCCTGAGAAAACTAAAGAAATTTGGCCTGTCCCTTAAAACCCTCACTAATTTTTATAGATGCACTGTAGAAAGCATTCTTCTAGGGTGCATCACAACCTGTATGGAAGTTACATACATCAAAGTTGCTGGTGAACGCAGCAGACCAAGCAGCATCTATAGGAAGAGGTGCAGTCGACGTTTCAGGCCGAGACCCTTCGTCAGGACTAACTGAAGGAAGAGTGAGTAAGGGATTTGAAAGCTGGAGGGGGAGGGGGAGATGCAAAATGATAGGAGAAGACAGGAGGGGGAGGGATAGAGCCGAGAGCTGGACAGGTGATAGGCAAAAGGGGATACGAGAGGATCATGGGACAGGAGGTCCGGGAAGAAAGAAAAGGGGGGGGGGTGACCCAGAGGATGGGCAAGAGGTATATTCAGAGGGACAGAGGGAGAAAAAGGAGAGTGAGAGAAAGAATGTGTGCATAAAAATGAGTAACAGATGGGGTACGAGGGGGAGGTGGGGCCTTAGTGGAAGTTAGAGAAGTCGATGTTCATGCCATCAGGTTGGAGGCTACCCAGACAGAATATAAGGTGTTGTTCCTCCAACCTGAGTGTGGCTTCATCTTTACAGTAGAGGAGGCCGTGGATAGACATGTCAGAATGGGAATGGGATGTGGAATTAAAATGTGTGGCCACTGGGAGATCCTGCTTTCTCTGGCGGACAGAGCGTAGATGTTCAGCAAAGCGGTCTCCCAGTCTGCGTCGGGTCTCACCAATATATAAAAGGCCACATCGGGAGCACCGGACGCAGTATATCACCCCAGTCGACTCACAGGTGAAGTGATGCCTCACCTGGAAGGACTGTTTGGGGCCCTGAATGGTGGTAAGGGAGGAAGTGTAAGGGCATGTGTAGTGTTGTGAGTCAACTGGGGTGATATACTGCGTCCGGTGCTCCCGATGTGGCCTTTTATACATTGGTGAGACCCGACGCAGACTGGGAGACCGCTTTGCTGAACATCTACGCTCTGTCCGCCAGAGAAAGCAGGCTCTCCCAGTGGCCACACATTTTAATTCCACATCCCATTCCCATTCTGACATGTCTATCCATGGCCTCCTCTACTGTAAAGATGAAGCCACACTCAGGTTGGAGGAACAACACCTTATATTCCGTCTGAGTAGCCTCCAACCTGATGGCATGAACATCGACTTCTCTAACTTCCGCTAAGGCCCCACCTCCCCCTCGTACCCCATCTGTTACTCATTTTTATGCACACATTCTTTCTCTCACTCTCCTTTTTCTCCCTCTGTCCCTCTGAATATACCTCTTGCCCATCCTCTGGGTCACCCCCCCCCCCGTCTTTCTTCCCGGACCTCCTGTCCCATGATCCTCTCGTATCCCCTTTTGCCTATCACCTGTCCAGCTCTCGGCTCTATCCCTCCCCTTCCTGTCTTCTCCTATCATTTTGCATCTCCCCCTCCCCCTCCAGCTTTCAAATCCCTTACTCACTCTTCCTTCAGTTAGTCCTGACGAAGGGTCTCGGCCTGAAACGTCGACTGCACCTCTTCCTATAGATGCTGCTTGGCCTGCTGCGTTCACCAGCAACTTTGATGTATGTTGCTTGAATTTCCAGCATCTGCAGAATTCCTGCCGTATGGAAGTTGTCCTGTTCAAGACCGAAAGAAACTGCAAAAGATCATGAACACGGCGCAGCACATCACACAAACCAATCTTCCGTCTGTGGACTCACTTTACACCGCATGCTGTCGGAGCAGTGCTGCCAGGGTGATCAAGGACACGACCCATCCAGCCAACACACTTTTCATCCCTCTTCCCTCCAGGACAAGGCTCAGGAGCTTGAAGACTCATATCGCCAGATTTGGGAACAGCTTCTTTCCAACTGTGATAAAACTGCTGAACAGATCCTGACCCGGATCTGGGCTGTACCCTCCAAATATCTGGACCTGCCTCTCGGTTTTTTTGCACTACCTCACTTTCCATTTTTCTATTTTCTATTTATGATTTATAATTTAAAATTTTAATATTTACTAATTTTTACTATTTTAAATATTTTCAATATTTCATATTTGTAATCCAGGGAGCAGGAAACGCAGAATCAAATATCGCTGTGATGATTGTACGTTCTAGTATCAATTGTTTGGCGACAATAAAGTATAAAGTATAAGAACAGCTCAGCGAATCTATCTTGGCCTCAACACATTGATGCAGTTATGAAGAAAGCATGCCAAAGGCTCAAGAAGATTCAGTATGTCACCAAACATTCTTACAAATTTCTATGGATGTACAGAGGAGATCATTCTGACTAGCTCAATGGAGGCTCCAATGCACAGGATTGCAAGAGTCTGCAGAGGATTGTGAAACTGCAGAGAGTGAAGCAAAGTACATATTAAATTCAGTACAGAATTCCTGTGTGTCTGAACGTACCAATATTATTCTCACATCCAATGTTAACCAAGGTAGTACACTTAAGCAACACAGCAGAAGTATGAAGTGTAAACTAGAGTAAACTCGTGGCACAATGATACACTGAAACATAACACTTCCTTCAAAATAGACCTACTAAACGTTTACCAATATTACCAAAAAATTGTAACTCACACATATTGCTGTTTCAAGGGAAAATAACAAGAGGATGGACAAATCACAAACACGAGAGATTCTACAGATGTTGAAAACCTAAAGCACCACACACAAAATGCTGGAGGAAGTCAGCAGGTCAGGCAGCACCTATGGAAGTGAATAGATAGTTGTCGTTTCAGGCTGAGACTCTTCTTCAGCACTGAGGGTGATGTATTTCTTTCCATCATGTGTTTCAAATAGAATAAGAACTATCCTGAAGGGAAATAATATATAATAAACAGTTTATGTACAAGAAGTGATGCTCGCATAAAATGAACTGCAAATCTAGAGGTCAGAACACCCCTACTTTACATCATTGGACATCCGACTTAACTACTGAAAAAAAGGTCAAATGATCACTTCACCTAGTCTTGGACAGAAGATGGATAGTCTCAGAGTCTGGTCTTGAAACCAGACTAGCTACACCATCTTTAAAAGTTGTCACTTTAAAAATGGTGTGCTTGATGACACACTAGCCGGTGGTAATGTCTAATGAGCAGAGAGGTGACATGATGCTTACCCAGAAAGATGATTAGCTGAGTTACCTCTGCAGTGAGTTGTGGCTTGTTGATATGTACTCCTTACAGTAGCCCCTCAAGGGACAGAGTTTACTAGGGGACTTTGTTCTGGGAGAGGTTCGTGCTTTGTGATGCACTGCACGTCCACTGTATAAACTCGTCTTTGAATAACAAGGAGTCTAACCTTGGCCTGATTCAGTTGCTCTGTGCTGAGAGGTTGCGTACAAATGTGTCAACCATTGCAAAGTCTGTCCTTTGGCTACTCCTGTAAAGGAACAAGTATTACAGTGCTGTGAGAAAGTACTCAGCCCCCACATTTACTGACTCATTTTCTAAATTGAAAATCTATTCAAGTGGGATTTTTTGAGCTAATCTACAAAACATTGTTTTCTTCTTCTTCTTGGACCCTTAGCTCCCAGTGAAGCATTGACCATTGATGGCCTCCCATCTCATTCATCCGAACTTGATGGTATAGTTGAAGCAATCCACTGTATCCACTGTACAGGGGATTGGCCTGTACAGATTCACCAGAGCCCTGATGGCCAGCCTTACCCATTCCCCCTTTTACGATGGGGGCATAAGGTTGGAATTTGAGAGTCACTAAATATTGTGTATTATGTCAAATCAAAAGAAAAATTCCAAAACCTGTCAACAATTTGCTAAAAATTAAAAATCAAAAGTATTAATTCCCTTTGTATTTACTATGCTAACTTTCTGCAGATGCAATACTGCAGCGGTCCCCAACCACCGAGCGGCAAAGCATGTGCTACCGGGCCGTGAGGAAACAATATGAGTCAGCTGCACCTTTCCTCATTCCCTGTCACGCACTGTTGAACTTGAACACGGGGCTGCCAACTGTCCTGTATTTGCCGGGACATCCTGTATATTGGGTTAAATTGGTTTGTCCCGTATTTCCCCCGCTAAGGTAGAGTCTTTCTATGGAACCTTTCGTGCCAAACTGGCATGAAGCGAAGAAGTAATTACCATTAATTTATATGGGAAAAATTTTTGAGCATTCCCAGACCCAAAAAATAACCTAACAAATCATACCAAATAAACACATAAAACCAAAAATAAATAACACTAACTGTTCAGATTGTTTAGTGCAGTGAGAATGCCAGGCAGGGTGTTGGAATGATCCTCTTGCAGGATGTGGGAAGTCAGGGAGCCCTCTGGTGTCCCTGACAACGACACCTGCAAGAAGTGCATCCAGCTGCAGCTCCTGACAAACCGCGTTAGGGAACTGGAGCAGGAGCTGGATGGCCTGCGGATCATTCGGGAGAATGAGGAGATTATAGATCATAGCTACAGGGAGGCAGTTACGCCAAAGGAGCAGAGGACAGGAAATTGGGTCACTGTCAGGTGAGGGAAGAGGAAAGGGCAGGCAGAGCAGGGTTCCCCTGTGGCCATTCCCCTCAACAACAAGTATACTGCATTGGATACTGTTGGGGGGGATGACTTACCTGGGACAAGCTGCAGTAGCTGGATCTCTGGCACTGGGTCTGGCTCTGCAGTGCAGAAGGGAGGGTGGAAGAAGAGGAGAGCGGAAGAAGGGGAGAGCGGTAGTGATAGGGAATTCGATAGTTAGAGGTGCAGATAGGAGGTTCTGTGGTCATGACAGAGAATCCAGGTTGGTTTGTTGCCTCCCAGGTGCCAGGGTCAAGGATGTCTCTGATCGATTGAATGACATTCTGAAGTGGGAGGGTGACCAGCCAGATGTCATGGTGCACATCGGTACCAATGAAATAGCAAGGAAGAGTGAGGAGGTCCTGGACAGTGAGTATAGAGAGCTTGGTAGGAAGTTGAAAAGCAGGACCTCAAGGGTGGTAATCTCAGGATTGCTACCTGTACTAGGAGCCAGTGGGGGTAGGAATAGGATGCTCTGGAGGAGGAACAAGTGGCTGAGGAACTGGTGTAGGGGGCAAGGTTTCAGATTTCAGGATCATTGGGACCTCTTCTGGGGCAGGTGGGACCTGTACAAGAGAGACGGGTTACACTTGAACTACAGGGGGACCAATATCCTTTCAGGGAGGTTTGTTAGTGCTGTTGGGGAGGCTTTAAACTAGATTTGCAGGGGGATGGGAACCAGAGTGCCAGAGCTGACAGTGTGGCTGGGGTGAAAATAAATGATGTTGAAAGTTTAAGCAAATCCGCTGATAGAAAGGTTGTGAGTGGTGGTAAAAATCTTCTGAGGTGTATATATTTCAATGCTAGGAGTATTGCGGGGAAGGCGGATGAGTTGAGGGCGTGGATTGACACGTGGAATTACGATGTGATAGCAATTAGTGAAACTTGGCTACAGGAGGGGCAGGACTGGCAGCTTAATATTCCAGGGTTCCGATGTTTCAGTTGTGATCGAGGCAGAGAAATGAAAGGTGGGGGAGTAGCATTGCTTGTTAGGGAAAATATTACAGCAGTGCTCAGGCAGGACACATTAGAGGGCTTGTCTACTGAGTCCTTATGGGTGGAGCAGAGAAACAGGAAAGGTATGGCCACATTAGTGGGATTGTATTACTGACCACCCAATAGTCAACGAGACTTGGAAGAGCAAATCTGCAGAGAAATAGCAGGCAACTGCAGGAAACATAAAGTTGTGGTGGTAGGGGATTTTAATTTTCCATACATTGATTGGGACTCCCATACTGTTAGGGTTCTAGATGGTTTAGAGTTTGTAAAATGTGTTCAGGAAAGTTTTCTAAATCAATATATAGAGGGACCAACTAGAGGGGATGCAATATTGGATCTCTTGTTAGGAAACAAGTTAGGGCAAGTGACGGAAGTCTGTGTAGGGGAGCACTTTGGTTCCAGTGATCATAACACCATTAGTTTCAATTTGATCATGGCCAAGGATAGATCTGGTCCTAGGGTTGAGGTTCTGAACTGGAAGAAGGCCAAATTTGAAGAAATGAGAAAGGATTTAAAAAGCATGGATTGGGACAGGTTATTCTCTGGCAAAGATGTGATTGGTAGGTGGGAAGCCTTCAAAGGGGAAATTTTGAGAGTGCAGAGTTTGTATGTTCCTGTCAGGATTAAAGGCAAATTGAATAGGAATAAGGAACCTTGGTTCTTAAGGGATATTGCAACTCTGATAAAGAAGAAGAGGGAGTTGTACGAAATGTATAGGAAACAGGGAGTAAATCAGGTGCTTGAGGAGTATAAGAAGTGCAAGAAAATACTTAAGAAAGTAATCAAGAGGGCTAAAAGAAGACATGAGGTTGCCTTGGCAGTCAAAGTGAAGGATAATCCAAAGAGCTTTTACAAGTATATTAAGAGCAAAAGGATTGTAAGGGATAAAATTGGTCCTCTTGAAGATCAGAGTGGTCGGTTATGTGCGGAACGAAAGGAAATGGGGGAGATCTTAAATAGGTTTTTTGCGTCTGTATTTCCTAAGGAAACTGGCATGAAGTCTATGGAATTGAGGGAATTAAGTAGTGAGATCATGGAAACTGTACAGATTGAAAAGGAGGAGGTGCTTGCTGTCGAGGAAAATTAAAGTGGATAAATCCCCGGGACCTGACAGAGTGTTCCCTCGGACCTTGAAGGAGACTAGTGTTGAAATTACGGGGGCCCTGGCAGAAATATTTAAAATGTCGCTGTCTACGGGTGAGGTGCCGGAGGATTGGAGAGTGGCTCCTGTTGTTCTGTTGTTTAAAAAAGGATCAAAAAGTAATCCGGGAAATTATAGGCCGGTAAATTTAACGTCGGTAGTAGGTAAGTTATTGGAGGGAGTACTAAGAGACAGAATCTACAAGCATTTGGATAGACAGGGACTTATTAGGGAGAGTCAACATGGCTTTGTGCGTGGTAGGTCATGTTTGACCAATCTATTGGAGTTTTTCGAGGAGGTTACCAGGAAAGTGGATGAAGGGAAGGCAGTGGATATTGTCTACATGGATTTCAGTAAGGCCTTTGACAAGGTCCCGCATGGGAGGTTAGTTAGGAAAATTCAGTCGCTAGGTATACATGGAGAGGTGGTAAATTGGATTAGACATTGGCTCAATGGAAGAAGCCAAAGAGTGGTGGTAGAGAATTGCTTCTCTGAGTGGAGGCCTGTGACTAGTGGTGTGCCACAGGGATCAGTGCTGGGTCCATTGTTATTTGTCATCTATATCAATGATCTGGATGATAATGTGGTAAATTGGATCAGCAGATTTGCTGATGATACAAAGATTGGAGGTGTAGTAGACAGTGAGGAAGGTTTTCAGAGCCTGCAGAGGGACTTGGACCAGCTGGAAAAATGGGCTGAAAAATGGCAAATGGAGTTTAATACAGACAAGTGGGAGGTATTGCACGTTGGAAGGACAAACCAAGGTAGAACATACAGGGTTAATGGTAAGGCACTGTGGAGTGCAGTAGAACAGAGGGATCTGGGAATACAGATACAAAATTCCCTAAAAGTGGTGTCACAAGTAGATAGGGTCGTAAAGAGAGCTTTTGGTACATTGGCCTTTATTAATCAAAGTATTGAGTATAAGAGCTGGAATGTTATGATGAGGTTGTATAAGGCATTGGTGAGGCCGAATCTGGAGTATTGTGTTCAGTTTTGGTCACCAAATTACAGGAAGGATATAAATAAGGTTGAAAGAGTGCAGAGAAGGTTTACAAGGATGTTGCCAGGACTTGAGAAACTCAGTTACAGAGAAAGGTTGAATAGGTTAGGTCTTTATTCCCTGGAGCATAGAAGAATGAGGGGTGATTTGACAGAGGTATATAAAAGTATGATGGGTATAGATAGAGTGAATACAAGCAGGCTTTTTCCACTGAGGCAAGGGGAGAAAAAAACCAGAGGACATGGGCTAAGGGTGAGAGGGGAAAAGTTTAAAGGGAACATTAGGTGGGGCTTCTTCACACAGAGAGTGGTGGGAGTATGGAATGAGCTGCCAGATGAGGTGGTAAATGCGGGTTCTTTTTTAACATTTAAGAATAAATTGGACAGATACATGGATGGAAGGTGTATGGAGGGATATGGTCCATGTGCAGGTCAGTGGGACTAGGCAGAAAATGGTTCGGCACAGCCAAGAAGGGCCAAAAGGCCTGTTTCTGTGCTGTAGTTTCTATGGTTTCTATATAGTAAAAGCAGGAATGATATGATAAATACACAGCCTATATAAAGTAGAAATAATGTACGTACAGTATAGTTGGGAAGATGAAGGCAAAACCGATTTGTGGGAAAAAAATCGGCATGTACACGCAAGCACACATCACATGCGCACACCATGCATGCGTACACCATGCATGCGTACACGTGCCTGCGTAAGGCTTCATGGTCATGGTAATCTTTCCTGGGGTAAAGTGTCCCGGGATTTGACTGCTACTTTTGTCCCTTATTTGGGAGTGGGAAAGTTGGCAACCCTAACTGTAAAAGACATGTTGAGGTGAGTTTAACCCTACTTGAACACCCACCCCCCCCCCCCAACCGGGTCGGCCGGTCCGCAAGAATATTGTCAATATTAAACCAGTCCGCGGTGCGAGAAAGGTTGGGGACCCCTGCAATACTGCATATTACCTTAGAAACTCACCCAAATTGTCGATGGAGAAAATCGGAGCATCACCAGTTTTCAATGAATTTATGAGAATAAATACCCCCTCTCTCTGTACAGCGTGGTAGATTTTCAACAAACCAAACCAAAATGAAGATAATACAGGATTCAAGGTAAGTGAGGAAAATGACAATAGAGAAGCACAAATCTATCTCAAAGGCACTGAGCACACCTCTAAGCTCAGTGCAGTCCATTGTGGAAAGGTGGGAAAAAGTATGAAACACTGTCACACCGCCTGTGACAGGTCACCTCTCTAAACATGGTTGCTGGAGAAGAATGGCATGTGTAAGAGAGGCTGCAGTGATGCCAGCAGTCACTCTGAGTGAGCTGCAGAAGCCACTGGCTGCCACCGAAGATGAAGTTCATGGCTCCACAATCCCTGAGGCCTTGCACAAAAAGGGTACTTATGAATGAGTGGCAAGGAAAAAACTCTAGATTTAAAAAAAACATCAAGTTCTCCAGCACCAAGTTCATGCCTTGGCATGTTGAGATCTGGTTTGAGAGTAAGCTTTGTCTTCCCCAGGATGGCTACAATTTCACTATATCCAGCAACGTCTCTGACCTTCACGTATGCAACAACAGCACTAGCTTTAGTTGACACATCACAGAAGATGCAAACCTCTTTCATTTCGGCTGTAGATAGTGGAATTGTTGTATGGGTTCTAGGAATTTTCAGGCCTTTAAGGTCCTGAAAGGAAGGACACCACTGCAGTCATTGCTCATATGTCTCTTTAGGGTGTGGGACATCCCATCCACAAGTGTCCGAGGTCAAAGCTCTTTACGTGAATCATCCCCGGATTCTGACTGAAGGAGACAACCCAAACAAGTCAAATAGACTGTTGATGGTCGATAACTCAACATGACACATGAAGGGGCTTTCAGTATCAGCAACCTGGAAAGTAATGGTGTCAGTAAGGCATCCCACCCAAGGCCCAGACTGTGCTGCAGAGAAGGGAGGTTCTGACCACAATCAAGATTCTGTAGACCTTTGGTCAGATCTTCAGAAGGGAAGCATTGCACAACCTCAGCACTGTTGGATGCAATCTTACGCAGTCTGAGATAAGATTGTGCCAACTTTCAGCACGTTGACTGCTTCTTCTGCACTAGAAAATGCTTTAATGCCATCATAAACATAGAAATGCCTTTTCATATACCTCCATGCTTGGGTCTTGGCTTCCTTCTCTCCCTCGATAATTGTTCTCTTGAGGCTATAGATTGCCACAGCTGGCAAGGGCCTGTGTGATCGCGAGACGTGCCCTTCCAGCTAAATGTTAGCTAGACGTACCGTATTTTTGAGCAGGATTTGCCTTAGCAGCCTTCCCACACACCCCTGAGGATGAGGAAGTAGCTATATCCGATGGATGTGCAGTTGAAGCACAACATTTGGAACATATTGAGTGCTCCTTTAGATAGTGTTTCAAGACTGCAAGGGCTATTTTCTCTAAATATTCTGCCTTTCCATAAGGGGTGAGGTTCCTTATGGACAAAATATTGTCTGTCAGAGTTCATAATAGCATTCTACTTGCTTTTTTCTGACTGTACTAGGGGTTTTGGTTTTCCATGTATTTTCTGGAGACCTCTCATAACCTGTTACCAAAAATTGAGAGCATAAAACTAGCATCATTTCACATTTCCGCGTGGCAGCAGACAGAGTCCACAAAGACTAAAATTGTGGATAGGTCATGATGCTTCATTTTATCCCTGGAACTTTCAGTTACCCATTGTTTCTGGATATTGTCTGGTGGTTTCTCAACTATAAGATTTATTTCTTTTGTTGCATTGAAGAAACTCAGTCCTTGTCGGTAACACGCAAACACGAGGAAATCTGCAGATGCTGGAATTTCAAGCAACACACATAAAAGTCGCTGGTGAACACAGCAGGCTAGGCAGCACCTACAGGAATAGTTACAGTCGACGTTTCGGGCCAAGACCCTTCGTCAGGAATTCGTCAAGTCCTGACGAAGGCTCTCGGCCCAAAACGTCGACTATACCTATTCCTATAGATGCTGCCTGGCCTGCTGCATTCACCAGCAACTTTTATAGAACCATAGAAACTACAGCACAGAAGCAAACAACAGGAATTCTGCAGATGCTGGAAATTCAAGCAGCACACATCAAAGTTGCTGGTGAACGCAGCAGGCCAGGCAGCATCTATAGGAAGAGGCGCAGTCAACGTTTCAGGCTGAGACCCTTCGTCAGGACTAACTGAAGGAAGAGTGAGTAAGGGATTTGAAAGCTGGAGGGGGAGGGGGAGATGCAAAATGATAGGAGAAGACAGGAGGGGGAGGGATAGAGCCGAGAGCTGGACAGGTGATAGGCAAAAGGGGATACGAGAGGATCATGGGACAGGAGGTCCGGGAAGAAAGACGGGGGGGGGGGTGACCCAGAGGATGGGCAAGAGGTATATTCAGAGGGACAGAGGGAGAAAAAGGAGAGTGAGAGAAAGAATGTGTGCATAAAAAGGAGTAACAGCTGGGGTACGAGGGGGAGGTGGGGCCTAGCAGAAGTTAGAGAAGTCAATGTTCATGCCATCAGGTTGGAGGCTACCCAGACGGAATATAAGGTGCTGTTCCTCCAACCTGAGTGTGGCTTCATCTTTACAGTAGAGGAGGCCGTGGATAGACATGTCAGAATGGGAATGGGATGTGGAATTAAAATGTGTGGCCACTGGGAGATCCTGCTTTCTCTGGCGGACAGAGCGTAGATGTTCAGCAAAGCGGTCTCCCAGTCTGCGTCGGGTCTCACCAATATATAAAAGGCCACATCGGGAGCACCGGACGCAGTATATCACCCCAGTCGACTCACAGGTGAAGTGATGCCTCACCTGGAAGGACTGTTTGGGGCCCTGAATGGTGGTAAGGGAGGAAGTGTAAGGGCATGTGTAGCACTTGTTCCGCTTACACGGATAAGTGCCAGGAGGGAGATCAGTGGGGAGGGATGGGGGGGACGAATGGACAAGGGAGTTGTGTAGGGAGCGATCCCTGCGGAATGCAGAGAGAGGGGGGGAGGGAAAGATGTGCTTAGTGGTGGGATCCCGTTGGAGGTGGCGGAAGTTACGGAGAATAATATGTTGGACCCGGAGGCTGGTGGGGTGGTAGGTGAGGACCAGGGGAACCCTATTCCTAGTGGGGTGGTGGGAGGATGGAGTGAGAGCAGATGTACGTGAAATGGGGGAGATGCGTTTAAGAGCAGAGTTGATAGTGGAGGAAGGGAAGCCCCTTTCTTTAAAAAATGAAGACATCTCCCTCGTCCTAGAATGAAAAGCCTCATCCTGAGAGCAAATGCGGCGGAGACGGAGGAATTGCGAGAAGGGGATGGCGTTTTTGCAAGAGACAGGGTGAGAAGAGGAATAGTCCAGATAGCTGTGAGAGTCAGTAGGCTTATAGTAGACATCAGTGGATAAGCTGTCTCCAGAGACCGAGACAGAAAGATCTAGAAAGGGGAGGGAGGTGTCGGAAATGGACCAGGTAAACTTGAGGGCAGGGTGAAAGTTGGAGGCAAAGTTAATAAAGTCAACGAGTTCTGCATGCGTGCAGGAAGCAGCGCCAATGCAGTCGTCGATGTAGCGAAGGAAAAGTGGGGGACAGATACCAGAATAGGCACGGAACATAGATTGTTCCACAAACCCAACAAAAAGGCAGGCATAGCTAGGACCCATACGGGTGCCCATAGCTACACCTTTAGTTTGGAGGAAATGGGAGGAGCAAAAGGAGAAATTATTAAGAGTAAGGACTAATTCCGCTAGACGGAGCAGAGTGGTGGTAGAGGGGAACTGATTAGGTCTGGAATCCAAAAAGAAGCGTAGAGCTTTGAGACCTTCCTGATGGGGGATGGAAGTATATAAGGACTGGACATCCATGGTGAAAATAAAGCGGTGGGGGCCAGGGAACTTAAAATCATCGAAAAGTTTAAGAGCGTGAGAAGTGTCACGAACATAGGTCGGAAGGGATTGAACAAGGGGTGATAAAACAGTGTCGAGGTATGCAGAAACGAGTTCGGTGGGGCAGGAGCAAGCTGAGACAATAGGTCGGCCAGGACAGGCAGGTTTGTGGATCTTGGGTAGGAGGTAGAAACGGGAAGTGCGGGGTGTGGGAACTATAACGTTGGTAGCAGTGGATGGGAGATCCCCTGAGCGGATAAAGTCGTTGATAGTGTGGGAGACAATGGCCTGGTGCTCCTTAGTGGGGTCACGATCGAGGGGTAAATAAAAGGAGGTATCCGTGAGTTGTCGCTGTGCCTCGGCAAGGTAGAGGTCAGTACGCCAGACTACAACAGCACCCCCTTTATCAGCGGATTTAATAATAATGTTAGGATTAGTGCGGAGGGAGTGGAGAGCAGAGCATTCCGAAGGAGTGAGGTTGGAATGGGGACAAGGTGCGGTGAAGTCGAGACGGTTGATGTCCCGTCGGCAGTTGGCAATAAAGAGATCCAGAGCAGGCAGAAGACCAGAGCGGGGTGTCCATGAAGAAGAGGAGGGTTGAAGACGGGAGAAGGGGTCATCGGTGGGGGTGGAAGAGTCCTTGCCGAAGAAGTAGGCTCGGAGACGGAGACGGCGGAAGAAAAGTTCCGCATCGTGGCGAACACGGAACTCGCTGAGGTGTGGGCGAAGGGGGACAAACGTGAGGCTCTTACTGAGAACAGAGCGTTCTGCCTCCGACAGTTGAAGGTCGGAGGGGATGGTAAAGACCCGGCACGTATGGGAGCTGGGATCAGAGGGGGGAGGGGGGAGGCTGGTGGTGTCAGTGGAGAGGGGAGGGTTGGGGTGAGAGGAAGATGGAGCCTCTGAGGGCCCAGGAGTTGACGGTGGGATCTGAGGAAGACGGGGCTGCGGAGTGGTGGTGGGGGAAGGGGAGACGGGAGTCACAACAGCAGCACATAAAGACCCGGCCTGGTGTTCAAGGCTGGAGTTGCAGTTGGTGGTTGCGTAATCACTTCGAATGTTTTTCTTCCGCCGTCTCCATCTCCGAGCCTACTTCTTCGGCAAGGACTCTTCCACCCCCACCGATGACCCCTTCTCCCGTCTTCAACCCTCCTCTTCTTCATGGACACCCCGCTCTGGTCTTCTGCCTGCTCTGGATCTCTTTATTGCCAACTGCCGACGGGACATCAACCGTCTCGACTTCACCGCACCTTGTCCCCATTCCAACCTCACTCCTTCGGAATGCTCTGCTCTCCACTCCCTCCGCACTAATCCTAACATTATTATTAAATCCGCTGATAAAGGGGGTGCTGTTGTAGTCTGGCGTACTGACCTCTACCTTGCCGAGGCACAGCGACAACTCACGGATACCTCCTTTTATTTACCCCTCGATCGTGACCCCACTAAGGAGCACCAGGCCATTGTCTCCCACACTATCAACGACTTTATCCGCTCAGGGGATCTCCCATCCACTGCTACCAACGTTATAGTTCCCACACCCCGCACTTCCCGTTTCTACCTCCTACCCAAGATCCACAAACCTGCCTGTCCTGGCCGACCTATTGTCTCAGCTTGCTCCTGCCCCACCGAACTCGTTTCTGCATACCTCGACACTGTTTTATCACCCCTTGTTCAATCCCTTCCGACCTATGTTCGTGACACTTCTCACGCTCTTAAACTTTTCGATGATTTTAAGTTCCCTGGCCCCCACCGCTTTATTTTCACCATGGATGTCCAGTCCTTATATACTTCCATCCCCCATCAGGAAGGTCTCAAAGCTCTACGCTTCTTTTTGGATTCCAGACCTAATCAGTTCCCCTCTACCACCACTCTGCTCCGTCTAGCGGAATTAGTCCTTACTCTTAATAATTTCTCCTTTTGCTCCTCCCATTTCCTCCAAACTAAAGGTGTAGCTATGGGCACCCGTATGGGTCCTAGCTATGCCTGCCTTTTTGTTGGGTTTGTGGAACAATCTATGTTCCGTGCCTATTCTGGTATCTGTCCCCCACTTTTCCTTCGCTACATCGACGACTGCATTGGCGCTGCTTCCTGCACGCATGCAGAACTCGTTGACTTTATTAACTTTGCCTCCAACTTTCACCCTGCCCTCAAGTTTACCTGGTCCATTTCCGACACCTCCCTCCCCTTTCTAGATCTTTCTGTCTCGGTCTCTGGAGACAGCTTATCCACTGATGTCTACTATAAGCCTACTGACTCTCACAGCTATCTGGACTATTCCTCTTCTCACCCTGTCTCTTGCAAAAACGCCATCCCCTTCTCACAATTCCTCCGTCTCCGCCGCATTTGCTCTCAGGATGAGGCTTTTCATTCTAGGACGAGGGAGATGTCTTCATTTTTTAAAGAAAGGGGCTTCCCTTCCTCCACTATCAACTCTGCTCTTAAACGCATCTCCCCCATTTCACGTACATCTGCTCTCACTCCATCCTCCCACCACCCCACTAGGAATAGGGTTCCCCTGGTCCTCACCTACCACCCCACCAGCCTCCGGGTCCAACATATTATTCTCCGTAACTTCCGCCACCTCCAACGGGATCCCACCACTAAGCACATCTTTCCCTCCCCCCCTCTCTCTGCATTCCGCAGGGATCGCTCCCTACACAACTCCCTTGTCCATTCGTCCCCCCCATCCCTCCCCACTGATCTCCCTCCTGGCACTTATCCGTGTAAGCGGAACAAGTGCTACACATGCCCTTACACTTCCTCCCTTACCACCATTCAGGGCCCCAAACAGTCCTTCCAGGTGAGGCATCACTTCACCTGTGAGTCGACTGGGGTGATATACTGCGTCCGGTGCTCCCGATGTGGCCTTTTATATATTGGTGAGACCCGACGCAGACTGGGAGACCGCTTTGCTGAACATCTACGCTCTGTCCGCCAGAGAAAGCAGGATCTCCCAGTGGCCACACATTTTAATTCCACATCCCATTCCCATTCTGACATGTCTATCCACGGCCTCCTCTACTGTAAAGATGAAGCCACACTCAGGTTGGAGGAACAGCACCTTATATTCCGTCTGGGTAGCCTCCAACCTGATGGCATGAACATTGACTTCTCTAACTTCTGCTAGGCCCCACCTCCCCCTCGTACCCCAGCTGTTACTCCTTTTTATGCACACATTCTTTCTCTCACTCTCCTTTTTCTCCCTCTGTCCCTCTGAATATACCTCTTGCCCATCCTCTGGGTCACCCCCTCCTCGTCTTTCTTCCCGGACCTCCTGTCCCATGATCCTCTCGTATCCCCTTTTGCCTATCACCTGTCCAGCTCTCGGCTCTATCCCTCCCCCTCCTGTCTTCTCCTATCATTTTGCATCTCCCCCTCCCCCTCCAGCTTTCAAATCCCTTACTCACTCTTCCTTCAGTTAGTCCTGACGAAGGGTCTCGGCCTGAAACGTCGACTGCGCCTCTTCCTATAGATGCTGCCTGGCCTGCTGCGTTCACCAGCAACTTTGATGTGGACAGCACAAAAGCAGGCCTTTTGGCCCTTCTTGGCTGTGCCGAACCATTTTTTGCCTAGTCCCACTGACCTGCACACAGACCATATCCCTCCATACACCTCCCATCCATGTATCTGTCCAATTTATTCTTAAATGTTAACAAAGAACCCGCATTTACCACCTCATCTGGCAGCTCATTCCATACTCCCACCACTCTCTGTGTGAAGAAACCCCCTCTAATGTTCCCTTTAAACTTCCGCCCCCCCCACCCTTAACCCATGTCCTCTGGTTTTTTCTCCCCTTGCCTCAGTGGAAAAAGCCTGGTGCATTCACTCTATCTATACCCATCATACTTTTATATACCTCTATCAAATCTCCCCTCATTCTTCTACACTCCAGGGAATAAAGTCCTAACCTATTCAACCTTTGTAACTGAGTTTCTCAAGTCCCGGCAACATCCTTGTAAACCTCTGCACTCTTTCAACCTTATTTATATCCTTCCTGTAATTTGGTGACCAAAACTGAACACAATACTCCAGATTCGGCCTCACCAATGCCTTATACAACCTCATCATAACATTCCAGCTCTTATACTCAATACTTTGATTAATAAAGGCCAATGTACCAAAAGCTCTCTTTACGACCCTATCTACCTGTGACGCCACTTTTAGGGAATTTTGTTCTGTATTACCAGATCCCTCTGTTCTACTGCACTCCTCAGTGCCTTACCATTAACCCTGTATGTTCTACCTTGGTTTGTCCTTCCAACGTGCAATACCTCACACTTGTTTGTATTAAACTCCATCTGCCATTTTTCAGCCCATTTTTCCAGCTGGTCCAAGTCCCTCTGTGGGCTCTGAAAACATTCCTCACTGTCTACTACACCTCCAATCTTTGTATCATCAGCAAATCTGCTGATCCAATTTACCACATTATCATCCAGATCATTGATATAGATGACAAATAACAATGGACCCAGCACTGATCCCTGTGGCACACCACTAGTCACAGGCTTCCACTCAGAGAAGCAATTCTCTACTACCACTCTTGGGCTTCTTCCATTGAGCCAATGTCTAATCCAATTTACCACCTCTCCATGTATACGTAGCGACTGAATTTTCCTAACTAACCTCCCATGCGGGACCTTGTCAAGGGCCTTACTGAAATCCATGTAGACAATATCCACTGCCTTCCCTTCATCCACTTTCCTGATAACCTCCTCAAAAACCTCCAATAGATTGGTCAAACATGACCTACCACGCACAAAGCCATGTTGACTCTCCCTAATAAGTCCCTGTCTATCCAAATGCTTGTAGATTCTGTCTCTTAGTACTCCCTCCAATAACTTACCTACTACCGACGTTAAATTTACCGGCCTATAATTTCCCGGATTACTTTTTGATCCTTTTTTAAACAACAGAACAACAGGAGCCACTCTCCAATCCTCCGGCACCTCACCCGTAGACAGCGACATTTTAAATATTTCTGCCAGGGCCCCCGCAATTTCAACACTCGTCTCCTTCTAGGTCCGAGGGAACACTCTGTCAGGTCACGGGGATTTATTCACTTTAATTTCCCTCAAGACAGCAAGCACCTCCTCCTTTTCAATCTGTACAGTTTCCATGATCTCACTACTTGATTCTCTTAATTCCATAGACTTCATGCCAGTTTCCTCAGTAAATACAGACACAAAAAACCTATTTAAGATCTCCCCCATTTCCTTTGGTTCCGCACATAGCTGACCACTCAGATCTTCAAGAGGACCAATTTTATCCCTTACAATCCTTTTACTCTTAATATACCTGTAAAAGCTCTTTCGATTATCCTTCACTTTGACTGCCAAGGCAACCTCATGTCTTCTTTTAGCCCTCCTGATTTCTTTCGTAAGTATTTTCTTGCACTTCTTATACTCAAGCACCTGATTTACTCTCTGTTTCCTATACATTTCATAAAATTCCCTCTTCTTCTTTATCAGAGGTGCAATATCCCTTGAGAACCAAGGTTCCTTATTCCTATTCAATTTGCCTTTAATCCTGACAGGAACATACAAACTCTGCACTCTCAAAATTTCCCCTTTGAAGGCTTCCCACCTACCAATCACATCTTTGCCAGAGAATAACCTGACCCAATCCATGCTTTTTAGATCCTTTCTCATTTCTTCAAATTTGGCCTTCTTCCAGTTCAGAACCTCAACCCTAGGACCAGCTCTATCCTTGTCCATGATCAAATTGAAACTAATGGTGTTATGATCACTGGAACCAAAGTGCTCCCCTACACAGACTTCCGTCACTTGCCCTAACTTGTTTCCTAACAGGAGATCCAATATTGCATCCCCTCTAGTTGGTCCCTCTATATATTGATTTAGAAAACTTTCCTGAACACATTTTACAAACTCTAAACCATCTAGAACCCTAACAGTATGGGAGTCCCAATCAATGTATGGAAAATTAAAATCCCCTACCACCACAACTTTATGTTTCCTGCAGTTGCCTGCTATTTCTCTGCAGATTTGCTCTTCCAAGTCTCGTTGACTATTGGGTGGTCAGTAATACAATCCCACTAATGTGGCCATACCTTTCCTGTTTCTCAGCTCCACCCATAAGGACTCAGTGGACAAGCCCTCTAATGTGTCCTGCCTGAGCACTGCTGTAATATTTTCCCTAACAAGCAATGCTACTCCCCCACCTTTCATTCCTCTGCCTCGATCACATCTGAAACATTGGAACCCTGGAATATTAATTGCCAGTCCTGCCCCTCCTGTAGCCAAGTTTCACTAATTGCTATAACGTCATAATTCCACGTGTCAATCCACGCCCTCAACTCATCCACCTTCCCCGCAATACTCCTAGCATTGAAATATATACACCTCAGAAGATTTCTACGACCACTCACAACCTTTCTATTAGCGGATTTGCTTGAACTTTTAACATCTTATATTTTCATCCCAGCCACACTGTCAGCTCTGGCACTCTGGTTCCCATTCCCCTGCAAATCTAGTTTAAAGCCTCCCCAACAGCACTAACAAACCTCCCTGAAAGGATATTGGTCCCCCTGTAGTTCAAGTGTAACCAGTCTCTCTTGTACAGGTCCCACCTGCCCCCGAAGAGGTCCCAATGATCCCGAAATCTGAAACTCTGCCCCCTACACCAGTTCCTCAGCCACTTGTTTATCCTCCAGAGCATCCTATTCCTACCCTCACTGGCACCTAGTACAGGTAGCAATCCTGAGATTACCACCCTTGAGGTCCTGCTTTTCAACTTCCTACCAAGCTCTCTATACTCACTGTCCAGGACCTCCTCACTCTTCCTTGCTCTGTCATTGGTACCGATGTGCACCACGACATCTGGCTGGTCACCCTCCCACTTCAGAATGTCATGCAAGTGATTATGTGTGTTCCTTGTCGGTAACACTCGCTTTTTGAGGCTTGTTGTTCTGACAACAGGTTTTCAAGCTCTTGTAACTTCTGCACTGTGAGAGCTTTGGAAAGCTATGAAGCCTACTGAAGAGAGATTCTTCGAATGCCTCGGAGAGCTGTTGCATTTGTCCAGCTTGCTGTAACTAGGTCTTGACGAGCCTGATACCAAGCCAAACCTAATGCACTGTAGCTCCTGAGTGAGAGCATTGTGGAGAGTGATTTGCCAAATGTGTTTCCTGAGATCAATGGAGGTTCAGTCTGTCAATGTCTGTGCAGATGGGACTGAATGATGTCTTCACTGTGGTCGAACTGTGAAAGAGGGTGTTGGGGTTTTTTCCTACTGTAGACCTTGACTGTCAATACCTAGACTATGTGAAAAGCATGTTAGCTGAGTGAGGTGGACAGCTTCCCCTTGTAGAGCTGAAGCACTCGTTTATTTATAGCCAAAATGTGGTTGGATATATTCTTTAGTAAGATGCATTGACTGATTCCAGTTATAAACTCACAACTATCTAAGTTAGCTGCTGCCTCAAACACATTTGCCTCTGCTGAGACAGCCTCAGCTTCACAGCCTTCCTTGAGCACTCCTAATGTAGCTTCTACACAGTCTCTCCCTATCCATACATGCTTTCTCCATTTCTATACATGCTCTCTCCCTTTGCATCTCAGCTTCACACTTAACACAAGCTTTTGTGGAAGCTGATGCTGCAGATATGCTAATTACAATTTTGCTTGACTGTCACGAAGATATGATAGATTAGACACATTCTGACCTGATCCCAATGTCTTGGCAATTGACGGAGCTCAGGTCAGAAGCCAATATTATTGTGCATGCGTTCTAACTTGTCTCTAATCTGGGGCAGTGCCTTTGAAAAGGAGTTATCTTTTCAATCCACTGCCCTCACTGTGTGACTGTACACAGCTATGCAGTGAGCTAAACAACTTCTCTAAAATCAACCAAGAATAAAGCTTTCTTCATGGTTTCTCATGAGATCTCTTTTCTGTGAAACTGTAGTTAAGTAAAATATGTATGAAATTCAATACAGAATTGTCATGTCCATGAATAATCCATTAACATCAATTATCCTCCCAAATGGGTCTTAACCAAGGTAGTACACATATCTAACAATAAATAACTATGAAGTGTAAACAAGAGTAAAATTGTGGGGCAAGGATTAACTTAAACATAATACTTCAGTGTTGGCGCGTGGCCAAGTTGTTAAGGCGTTCGTCTAGTGATCTGAAGGCTGCTAGTTCAAGCCTTGGCTGAGGCAGCATGTTGTGTCCTTGAGCAAGGCACTTAACCACACATTGCTCTGCGACGACACTGGTGCCAAGCTGTATGGGTCCTAATGCCCTTCCCTTGAACAACATCGGTGGCGTGGAGAGTGGAGACTTGCAGCATGGGCAACTGCCGGTCTTCCATACAAACTTGCCCAGGCCTGCGCCATGGAAACCTTCCAAGGCACAAATTCATGGTCTCATGAGACCAACAGATGCCTATTCTATTCTATAATACTTCCTTCAAAACATATCTAATAGATGTTTACCAATATTACCAAAAACTTAAAACTCACAGATATTGCTGTTTCAAGGGCAAATAAAGAGTAAATAGAGATGCATGTCTTTCCACCATGTGCTTCAAAGTGAATAAAACTTATCTCAAAGGGAATAGTATGAAAACAACTTATGTGTTGAAATTGATACACATACAAAATGGACTGTGCCTCTCTAGAAGCTAGGATAAAAGGAATTTTTATGGTATTTGTAAGTGTCCCCATTAAGCTATTTTGACTCATCCTATCACAAATATTCCCTTCAAGCAACACACATAAAAATTGCTGGTGAACACAGCAGGCCAGGCAGCATCTATAGGAAGAGGTACAATCGACGTTTCGGGCTGAGACCCTTCATCAGGACTAACTGAAAGAAGAGCTAGTAAGAGATTTGAAAGTGGGAGGGGGAGGGGGAGATCCGAAATGATAGGAGAAGACAGGAGGGGGGAGGGATGAAGCTAAGAGCTGGAAAGTTGATTGGCACAAGGGATATGAAAGGGAGGCCTAGGGAGAAAGAAAGAGGGAAGGGGGAATCCCAGAGGATGGGCAAGGAGTACAGTGAGAGGGACAAAGGGAGAAAAAGAGAGAAAAAAATTATATAATAATAATAATAAATAAATAACGGATGGGGTACAAAGGGAAGGTGGGGCATTAACATAAGTTAGAGAGGTCAATCTTTATGCCATCAGGTTGGAGGCTACCCAGACGGAATATAAGGTGTTGTTCCTCCAACCACTGGGAGATCCTGCTTTCTCTGGCAGACAGAGCGGAGGTGTTCAGCGAAATGGTCTCCCAGCCTGCGTCGGATCTTGCCAATATATAGAAGGCCACATCAGGAGCATCGGACGCAGTATATCACCCCAGCCAACTCACAGGTTAAGTGTCGCCTCACCTGGCAGGACTGTCTGGGGCCCTGAATGGTGGTAAGGGAGGAAGTGTAAGGGCATGTGTAGCACTTGTTCTGCTTACAAGGATAAGTGCCGGGAGGAAGATCAGTGGGGAGGGATGGGGGGGACGAACGGACAAGGGAGTTGCGTAGGGAGCAATCCCTGCGGAAAGCGGGGGGGGGGGGAGGGAAAGATGTGCTTAGTTGTGGGATCCCATTGGAGGTGGCTGAAATTACGGAGAATTATATGTTGGACCCGGAGGCTGGTGGGGTGGTATGTTAGGACAAGGGGGACCCTATTCCTAGTGGGGTGGCGGGAGGATGGGCTGAGAGCAGATGTGCGTGAAATGGGGGAGATGCATTTGACAGCAGAGTTGATGGTGGAGGAAGGGAAGCCCCTTTCTTTAAAAAAAGGAAGACATCTCCCTCGCCATGGAATGAAAAGCCTCATCCTGAGAGCAGATGCGGCTGAGAGGGAGGAATTGCGAGAAGGGGATGGCATTTTTGCAAGAGACAGGGTGGGAAGAGGAATAGTCCAGGTAGCTGTGAGAGTCGGTAGGCTTACGGTAGACATCAGTAGATAAGCTGTCTCCAGAGATAGAGACAGAAAGATCAAGAAAGGGGAGGCAGGTGTCGGAAATGGACCAGGTAAACTTGAGAGCAGAGTCCGGCTTAGTTGGTCCTACCTTTGGGAGAGGCCGAGTGGAAGCGATGGTCTCGACACGTGTGTCGATCTTCCGTGCTCGGCCCGTTGCCATCTCCGGAGGTAGGTAGGTGGGCCTGCCGCTGGGCGGCCCGATTACCGTCCGAGGACTTAATGCTTCGGGCGGAATTGACGTTGGGCATTCACACCACGATCGATTGACGGGAGTCTCCCGCCGGCGGACGGAACTGCTGTGCGCATAAATGACGGGGGCCGGCCGAACGACCGTCGACCATCCCGAGAAGGCAGGTACACCCAGGCGCATACCTAGGCGGTGAAGGTGCGGGCCTCACCGGCGCGATCGACGGGGTGGGGTGGCGAGGCGTAGGCACTGGGCCGACGGAGGCGAGCGGCGACCGTCGACCGTCCTGAGAGCCAGCTCGGCGGAGTGGTGCGGGTGCGGGCCTCACCCAGCGACGCGGCTCGCTAGGGGATGGCGCGGCACTGCGACTACATGGCCCGAGAGAGCGGGGGACGGGCGCGCCGGCCGCAGCAGCACCCTCTTGCGCCGCACGGGCAAGGCGAGAAGTCCATAAGCCGGAGTGGCAGAGAGATGCCCGTTCAGCTCCGCAGCCTAAGCGTTGACCCTCGGTCACGAACAAGAGGAAGGAGAGGCCCTGCGCGGGCGGCGTTCCCGACTGACGGCCGGCTGGCCGGTGTGCGATTCGGCACTCGGTCCCCTCGCCGCTCCTCCAGAGGCCGGAGACGTCCGGTCGCCAGAGCGGTCCGCGTGCAGGCCAGTGTCCTTCAGCCTTCACTCCGTGAGCGGTCCGGCGGGTGGTGCAGGCAATTGTCGGTACGTTTCTCGGCATTCGCATACGAATCCGGAGGGAGAGAGAAAAATGGGTGTCGCGACGCCGCCACACCCAGCGGACCCCTCGACTCGCGGGGAATGCCGATAGCTGAACCGAGCACCACCCTACCCCGGCGGCGGGGAGGCCACGTGCACGAGTGCGGCAGCTTACCCCCGCGCACCTCGCGGCGGGCGGACGGGCGGGGTGCTGGCCAGCCGGGCGCAGTCGGACGGGCGGGTTGCTGGCCAGCCGGGCTCAGTCGGACAGATGAGAAGGTCGGCGGTGAAGGTAGAAAAAGCGCAGGCAGGCGCTGGTGGCAGCGGCCACGTCGGGACGAAGGTGGCGTGACACTGGCGTCAGCTCCTCTACTCGAATGCGCGTTTAGCTGCTCTCAAACGCATCTCTCCCATTTCACGCACATCTGCTCTCACCCCATCCTCCCGCCACCCCACTAGGGATAGGGTTCCTCTTGTCCTCACCTACCACCCCACCAGCCTCCAGGTCCAACATATAATTCTCCGTAACTTCTGCCACCTCCAACAGGATCCCACCACTAAGCACATCTTGCCCTGCCCTGCCCTGCCCTGCCCTCCACAGATATCATTCCCTACGCAACTCCCTTGTCCATTCATCCCCCCCATCCCTCCCCACTGATCTCCCTCCTGGCACTTATCCTTGTAAGCGGAACAAGTGCTACACATGCCCTTACACTTCCTCCTACCACCATTCAGGGCCCCAGACAGTCCTTCCAGGTGAGGTGACACTTCACCTGTAAGTCAGCTGGGGTGATATACTGCATCTGGTGCTCCCAATGCGGCCTTCTATATATTGGCAAGACCCGACGCAGACTGGGAGACCGCTTTGCTGCACACCTACGCTCTGTCCGCCAGAGAAAGCAGGATCTCCCAGTGGCCACACATTTTAATTCCACGTCTCATTCCAATTCTGATATGTCTATCCACGGCCTCCTCTACTGTCAAGATGAAGCCACACTCAGGTTGGAGGAACAACACCTTATATTCCATCTGGGTAGCCTCCAACCTGATGGCCTAAACATTGACCTCTCTAACTTCCGCTAATGCCCCACCTCCCCTTCGTACCCCATCCATTACTTATTTATTATTATTATATAGTTTTTTTTCTCTCTCTTTTTCTCCCTCTGTCCCTCTCACTATACTCCTTGCCCATCCTCTGGGATTCCCCCCTCCCCCTTTCTTTCTCCCTGGGTCTCCCGTCCCATGATCCTTTCATATCCCTTTTGCCAATCAACTTTCCAAACTTTCCAGCTCTTAGCTTCATCCCTTCCCCTCCTGTCTTCTCCTATCATTTTCGATCTCCCCCTCCCACTTTCAAATCTCTTACTATCTCTTCTTTCAGTTAGTCCTGACGAAGGGTCTCAGCCCGAAATGTCGACTGCACCTCTTCTTATAGATGCTGTCTGGCCTGCTGCGTTCACCAGCAATTTTTATGTGTGTTGCTTGAAATTCCAGCCTCTGCAGATTTCCTCGTGTTTGCATTTTTACAAATATTCCCTTGTCCAATACTCTCTCTCTGACAGGAAAGTAATTTGCATCTCCCTCTTCCTCAGTTCCGATGAAGGGTCACAGACCCGAAATATTAGTAGTTTCTCTTTCGATAAATGCTTAATAACTTGATTGTTTCCAGTATTTGCAGCTTCTATTTCACATTTCCAACCTTAGCAGTCTTCTGGATTTTCATCGAATCAAGTATGTCAACAAAAGATCACTTGGCATATATGAAAGAACAAGAAATTGTTTTGCAAGAAATTAAAAGCATCAGCTGAAATCTTTAAATAAATGAATACATTCCTGTTAGGTGCATGAAAATTGGCTGCTGTATTTTTCACACAAAGACAGTGACTTCAATTCTTATTTTTAATCGGGGTGGGATTTTCTCCATGAAGGTTAATGAATGCAAGTAAGAAAACATGCCAGTTCCTGCACAGAATGTTGATGGGGCCAAGAAATAACAAAGATTCCTCTGTCCAAAAAAATAGACAGATTGAATTTCAATGTGTTGCCATAATTAATAGCCTAACTGCACTGCAGTTTCTCTGTATCTCTATATTCTGCATTCTGTTATTGATTTTCCCCTTTGCACCAGAGTTCAGAGCTCAAAGTAACATTTATTATCAGAGTATGTACATATCACCACATACAACCCTGAGATCCTTCTCCCTGCAGGTATACTCAGCAAATCAAGAAAATAGTAACTGCAAATAGGACCAAAGAAAGAGCAGGAGCATAGAAGACAACTAACTATGCAAATGGAAATATAAATAAACAGCAATAAATGAGAGCATGAAATAACAAGATAAAGAGTCTTTCAAGTGACATCATTTTGTCATCTGTCTCAATAGATGAAGGAAGATGTCCTCTTTTGTTAAAGAGCCTGATGGTTGAGGGGTAGTAACTGTTTTTGAACTTGGTGGTGTGAGTGCTAAGGCACCTGTACCTTCTACCTGGTGGTAGCAGTGAGAAGAGAGCATCGCCAGGGTGGTGAGGATCTTTGATGACGGATGCTGCTTTCCTACGATGTGTTTCATGTAGATGTGCTCAATGGTTGGGAGAGCTTTACCCCTGATGTAATGGGCCAAATCCAGAGCTTTTTGTAGGATTTTTGGCTCAAAGCATTGCTGTTGTAATACCAGGCCATGAGGTAACTAATCAATACACCCTCCACTACATATCGATAGAAGTTTGTCAAAGTTTCAATGACATGCCGAATCTCCGCAGATTTCTAAGGAAGTAGAAGCGCTGTCGTGCTTCCTTCGCAATTACATTTATATGAGGGGGCCAGGACAGATCCTGAGTACCTTGTGTTTTGAACTGATCTCATTGGATGGCTTGCAAAATAGAGTTTGTCACTGAATGTTGGTGTACATGACTATGATAAACCAGTTACCAGATCGCACACTGCACAGAATCCAGCCCAGTCAATCCTGCCCAGCTGGGATGATTTGGATGAGAGGGTATGCATGGCATTTTGATTGTCATGTTGGAGCAAGAACAGGTGAGTGTAGGTCAAGTTCACCTATTTCGAAACAATAACCTACAAATTGTAACACTATGCACAGAAATCAAGTTAACACAGGAGTAAATCACACACGAGATTATTCTGGATGAGATTGCTGAAATTTAGTTAGTACCAGAGAGGTAAAATTTTACAAACAGCAAGCAATAATTTTTAACTGTACCTGAACTTCACCATACTTGTGCATACGAAGATTGTCTGTTTAATATATCAGTAATATTTGAATAATATTCAAGTTTCAAGATACATTTATTATCTGTTACATCTATTGAATTTTCTGGACACATCTTCAGTGATGTTCCTGGAATCATTGGGTGTTTTGGGTCTTTCAACATCATACAACCTCCTCCAGGTGACTCAGCCGGGGCTGATCAGACCCCAGCTTGTGTCCAGATGGCTAGCTACTTATGACTCCATGGCTCCCCTCTTTTGAGCCACAGCCATCTTGAGGCCCTCTCTGCCGCATCGGTGGTACTGCAGATGGCTCTCCTCTTCCTCTCTCCATCGATGCCCAAAATGCTAAAAGCTCTAACTAAAAAACGGGCTACGAATCCCCTACACCCAACCTCCACTGGGAGACACCTCGCTCTCCATCCAGCCTGCTGACAGTTGCTGACCAGTCCTGCGTACTTGGAGAGCTTCCTTTCAAAGGCCTCCACCAAGCTATCTTCCCATGGGACTGTCAGCTCCAGCAGCACCACTTGCTTAGTAGACTCAGACACTAGGACAATGTCTGGTCGCAGGGTGGTGGCTGCGATATGGTTGGGGAACTTCAGCTGCCCTTCGAGGTCCACCGACAGCTGCCAGTCACTTGCAGAGGTCAGAATGCCTGCAGATGTTCTTTTGGCAGGTGTTGGCTGCTCCCCAGCTCTGACAAAGGCAATGGTCTGCTTGGAGGGTCGGGACCGCTTCGCCCAGTCAACTCCTGTGCTGACGGCTTCAGCGATGGTCTTCAGGACCTGATCATGCCTCCACCTGTACCGTCCCTCACCAAGTGCCCTTGCACAGCTGCTGAGGATGTGCTCCAGGGTTCCTCACTTGGAGCACAGTGGGCACGCAGAAGACTCTGCCTTGCCCCATGTGTGCAGGTTTGATGGGCTTGGAAGCACGTTGTACACTGCCTGGATGAGAAATTGGATGCGGTGTGGTTCGGCTTTCCAAAGATCAGCCCAGGTCACTTTCCTTTCAACCGCATTCTCCCATCTTGTCCAAGCTCCCTCTTGCTTCATTCCCACCGCCTTGCAGGCTCTCATCTCCTCCACTACTGATCTCACCTCCTCCTGAACTAGACGACGCCTTTCCTTCCCTCTGGTGTCCATTTGGGGAGTTGGAAGGATCCTAGCCCAGCTCGGCATCGTGTGACCACTCCCACCAGCCTCCTGTGACGCAGCCTCGCCTCTGCCTCCTGAACAGCTTCCTCTGCCTTCCACTTCCTGCCAGTACTTACTTGGATCCCTGGTCTAGCCACCTTCGGGTCACTTGAGTCCCTATACTGTAGCACCGCTCTGGCTCTTGTTGCCTTGAATTCTTCCTCCAAGGATTTGAAGGGCAGTTGCAGTTTGTTGTGGTGTCCATAGAGTGCGATGCTGCTCAGGCTCTTTGGCAGCCCCAGCCATCTCCTGAGGTGGTTGCTAAACCTCCTCTCTAAGGTTTCGACTGTCGAGATCGGAACTGCATAGACGAGGAGGGGCCACAGGATTCTGGGAAGAATGCCATGCTGAGACACCCAGGCTTTAAACTTCCCAGGTAGGCCAGACTTGTCCACAGATTTCAGCCAGCCATCCAACTCGGTGCGAGTTGCCTGAATGGATGTTGTGTCCCTTAAAGAGCTGTCAAAAACTTTGCCTAAGCTCTTGACTGGCTTTTCTGTGATGGTTGGGATGGCTGTGCCTGCGATGCTGAACTGGAACTTGTTCTCCACCTTCCCTTTCCTCAGCACCATCGATCTTAATTTGGCAGGTTTGAAATGCATCCAGGCCCACTCCACCAACTTTTCGAGCCCTTGCAGAATCCTCCGGCAGCCTGGGACTGATTCTGTGGTGACTGTGAGGTCATCCATGAATGCCCTGATAGGTGGTTGCCGTTGAGCAGAATTCATTCTGGGCCCTCTGCACTCTGGTTCAGCAGACTTAGTGAGCATGTTCATGGCTAGGGAGAACAGTGTCACTGAGGTAGTGCACCCTGTGATGATGCCGACCTCCACCTTGTGCCAGGTTGATGTAGTTGCTCCTGAAGAGACCCTCATCCTGAAGTTGCTGTAATAATCAGCGATAAGGTCTCTGATTCTGCTGGGGACGTGATATTTGGTCAGTGTGAGCTGCACCAGCTTGTGCGGAATGGAGCCATATGCATTTGCCAGGTCGAGCCACAGTACTGACAGGTTGCCCTTGTTCTCTCTGGCCTCCCTGATGAGCTGTGTCACCACACTGATGTGCTCCAGACAGCCCGGCATCCCTGAAATGCCACCCTTCTGGACTGATGTATCAATATAGGTGTTCTTTGCTAGGTAGGTGCACAGCCGGTTAGAAACTGCACTGAAGAAGATCTTCGCCTCGACACACAGCAGGGAGATGATGCAAAACTGATCTATCTGGGTGGCATTTTCCTCCTTCGGGATCCACACCCCTTCAGCCACTCTCCACTGTTCTGGGATCTTCCCCCTTCTCCAGAAGATTCTCAGGATCTTCCACAGATGCAGCAGGAGTTTGGGGCAATTCTTGTACACTTTGTATGAGGTGTTGCTTGGTCCTGGAGCCGAGCTTGCCCTTGCTTTGCGGACGACCTCTCTGACTTCCTTTAGTTGCAGCTCTGACATGTCGAACTGCACATCCGGTTCAGGTGGGTCTATTAGGATGTCGCATTCTCCCAACTCCTGCTCTCTTTCAGGATCATTATATATCTTCTTCAGATGTTGGTCTATGTCTTCCTGTGAACAGGCCAGTTTCCCACTGTGCTTCTCCCCAGCAACTCCTTGGTGAACTTGAAGGGGTTGGCGATAAAGGCAGCACGTTTTCGAGCCCTTTCACGACGCTGCCTCCGATGCCACTCTGCCCAGTGGAGGACCCTGATCTTCTTTCGTAGTATGCACATCAGCTGGCCCAAGCCAATGCGCTCCTCTTCTCCTGCCTCCTTGTAGTGGAACTTCAGCACTTTCATCTCCTGCCTGATGTTGTGGATCCTCAATGCTCTTTGCTTCTTCGAGGAAGATGTTTTGGAGCCTTCCTTCTCATCTTCTCCGAACCGTTCAGCTGCGATACTGACAATAATTGTTGTCATGGCTTGCAGCTTCCTATCAACCCCTCCCTTCGCAGTTGCCTCCAGAATTTGGTTAACATCTTCATCAAACTGCTTCCACAGTGAAGTCATGGTAGCTGCAGGCCATTTGATCTGCCTCCTGTTAGACTTCATGTTAGAGGGATTAGTTTGCAACACTTGGACGTTCCGGGCACTATGGGGTGACTCCGGGCCTGGCCCCTCCTTCGTCTCACCAGGTTGGACACCTGCGCGTTGTGCTGCTCCTGCTCCCGCCAAACACTTCATCCTCGCTTGGTGGATCTTCAAGCCACGATCGTTCTTGCAGATTTTGCCATATGCACACTGCTTTCTCATCGTCGTTTTTTCATTGCCTAGGTCTGATGTCGTTGTGTCCATCCGACTGGGGTGTTCATCCTCCCCCCGTCTCGGGCACCCCTGGGGGTATCTTTTCCTTAGATTCTTTGTAGCTTTTGTGGGGGTCCTCCTCTCAGAGGACGCAGATTGGGTTGCCCGCCCGTTCTGCCCTGGTTGCCGTGTCTCCGGGCTGTCACTGACTCTCCAGTCGTCACCACTCTTTTCGTGGTTGTCACCCAGTCTTTCCTGGTTGTCACTGATTAACTCAGGGTGTAAGCTGTATACATACATCTATTGATGCTTCTGGACACATCTTCAGTGATGTTCCTGGAATCATCGGGTGTTTTGGGTCTTTCAACATCATACAACCTCCTCCAGGTGACCCAGCCGGGGCTGATCAGACCCCAGCTTGTGTCCAGATGGCTAGCTACTTATGACTCCATGGCTCCTCTCTTTTGAGCCACAGCCATCTTGAGGCCCTCTCTGCCGCATCGGTGGTACTGCGGATGGCTCTCCTCTTCCTCTCTCCCTCGATGCCCAAAATGCTGAAAGCTCTAACTAAAGGACAGGCTACGAATCCCCTACAACCAACCTCCACTGGCAGACACCTCGCTCTCCATCCAGCCTGCTGACAGTTGCTGACCAGTCCTGCGTACTTGGGGAGCTTCCTTTCAAAGGCCTCCTCCAAGCTATCTTCCCATGGGACTGTCAGCTCCAGCAGCACCACTTGCTTAGTAGACTCAGACACTAGGATAATGTCTGGTCGCAGGGTGGTGGCTGTGATATGGTTGGGGAACTTCAGCTGCCCTTCGAGATCCACCGACAGCTGCCAGTATCAAATAATGTATAAATTATACAACCTTGAGATTTGCTTGCTCACAGGTAATCACAAAGCAAGAAAGAACCCAGTTAAAAGAAAAAAAAACACAATGTGCAATAGAAGGAAAAATATACAAGTCATGCAAACAATTAACGTGAACAACAGCATTCCAAACTAAAACTGAGTCCTCAGAACCAAACCTCAGAGCAGCCCAGAGTAGGCCCAAAGCCTCGCTTATGCATTCATCATATTAGCAGGCAGGGAGCACAACAGCTGGGGCAGAATTCAGAGCCTCAACGCCATGGAGATGAACAATTCAAGAACGAGTGAAATCGGCCCTCAGCCTGATTGACACCCTGTCTTTTCAGTCTATCGGGGGCATCATTTAAATTGACCCAACAACAGAAAGGCAGAAGGCTCTGTGCCCTGGAGAGAGGAGAGAAGATCGTGGAGAGAGGAGGGAAGATAGTGGAGAGCTAGCAAATTCAGCTCTCGCCTCCGATCTGGGCTGGCGTTTAAATTGTCTAAATGGCGAATTGTACCTCGCACTAAACCTGGGTACCGAGCCTAGGCCACGCTGCCCAGCGACTCACTCTAGGCTCTGATTTCGTCGGCCAGCCCAGAGCCACTCTCAAGCTCTTCAAATCAGCTCGGTGCCCAGAGCAATCCAGCCTCGCACCTGGGCCAGTTGAACGAGCATCGGAACTTCTCTGCCTGGGTCTAAACTTATTCTTTCAGTGCCCAGAGCAATCCAGCCTCGCACCTGGGCTGATTGTATGGGCATCATAACTCCATCTGCAACAAACCATCTCCGCTCGTCCTCTGAACACGCCTCTAAAATTTAACATTTGATACTTAAATAAACATTATGGTTCCATATCATATGCATAAACCTTGCTTAAAGCAAAAACAAAGTTAGACTCACATTCTGGACTCTCCACATCTTTCTTTTAAATTAGTTTTATATTCTGGAGTTACAAAACATAACGGTGCCAATGTGGAAGTTTTAAACAAACTCAAAGTGACTACCTGCCTGTAAAAGCACAGCGAGATGTTCAAGTAAAAAAAAAGCATGAAAGTAATGCAGGAACATCTAGAACTGAAACCACTGTTGAATGCAGAATACATTAGTTTACATAAGCAGAATCAAAAGAAAGGAGAGTCCATTTCAGTACATGTGGCTGAACTGAAGAGATTGTCTGAGCATTGGTGGTTCAAAAATGGGCTTAATGATGCACCAATAAATCATTTAGTCTGTTGAAAGTTACAAGAAAGATTTCAAAACTGGCTTCTAACTGAAGCCAAACTTATATTAAAAGTGCAGATGAAATCAATGGAAACAGCAGACAGAGATGCAATTGAGTTACAGTCAGGAATGAAAATGAGCATGAACAAAATTGCAACATCTAAACAGAAACCTACCTCGCTGAACAAATTGTATTAGCTTTGTAGCAGGAGCTCACATACACCTGTCCTGTGTAGATTTAAAGGAGAAACTTGCAGGAAATCCAATGAAGTAGGACACATACAAAGAGCAAAAGTAGGAGACAAAAAGGCCATAAGACCAGAAGATATAGGAGGAGAATTAAGCATTTGGCCCATCGAGTCTGCTCCATCATTTCATCATGGCTGATCCATTTCACTTTCAAACCCAGTCTTCTGCCTTCTCCCCGGATCTCTCCGAGCCCTGACCAATTAAGTATCTATCAACATCTGACTTTAATATACATACAGACTTGGCCTCCACAGCTGTCTACTACAGCAAATTCCATAGATTCACCACTCTCTGGCTAAAGAAATTCCTCATCTTTGTTCTAAATAGGCATCTCTCTATTCTGAGGCTGTGTTCTGTGGTCTTAGACTTTCCCACCATAGGAAACATTCTCTCCACATCTACTTTATCAAGGCCTTTCACCATTCAATAGATTTCAGTGAGATCCCCAATCATCCTTCTGTATTCCTGTGAGTAGAGGCCCAAAGCCATCAAACGCTCTTCATAAGATAAGCCTTTCAATCCTGAAATCATTTTCATAAGCCTCCTTTGACCCCTCTCCAATGTCAGCACATCCTTTATAAGATAAGGGGCCCAAACCTGCTCACAGCACTCCTAGTGAGGCCGCACCAGATCTTTATCAAGCCTCAAAATTACATCCTTTCTCTTATATTTTTGTCCTCTTGAAATGAATGCTAACATTGCATTTGCCTTCCTCACCACAGACTCAACCTGCAAATTAACCTTCAGCAAATCCTGCACAAGGACTTCCAAGTCCCTTTGCACCTCAGTTTTTTGTATTTTCTCTCCATTTAAAAAAGTCTGCATTTTTATATCCTCTACCAAAGTGCATGACCATACACTTCCTGATGCTGTATTCTCTCTGCCACAGGAAAGAGAAAAAGATAAACATTCAAGCAGGAGTTTTAAAAAGTGCACTAACCTGCATGCTGTTGATGACAGAGGACTGGGTAGCCTTGGATTTACAATGCTGCACTCTTGAGTTCTTGAGTGCTTGGTGGCGGGTGGCGATGCATTTTTTTGCCAGTGGGGGGAGGGGGGAATGGTTGCTCGCTGCCACTTACACGCGGGAGGGATGGGAGCTGGGTGGGGGACTTTGGGGTTCTAACAGTTATTTGTCGTTTATTCTTTGGGGCACTCCTCTGTTTTCGTGGATGGCTGCGAAGAAAAAGCATTTCAGGATGTATATTGTATACATTTCTCTGAGAGTAAATGTACCTTTGAAATCTTTGAACCCTAATAAAAGTCAAGCAATATGGCTTACACCAGAAGTGAACTACAAATTAATTAAAATGGAATTGGACACTGGCTCAGGTGTTTTAGTTATTCCATGAAATGAGTTTGATTAGCATTTCAAAGATACTGAACTCGTATCTGCAGATATCCAACTTGCACTGGAGAAAAGGTCATTCCTTTGGCAATTACATTTGTAACAGTGAAATACAACCAACCAACAAGACACATTGGGTTTGTATGTGGCAAAAATAAGAGGGCCACCATTGTGGGGACGTGATTGGCTGAGACAACTACAACTTTATTGGAGATCCATCCACCTGTAACAGAATCAACAGTGTTATGTAAACGACAACAATGAATATCAATCGAGACAGATTATATAAAAACAACCAAACATTTATTAAACACGGATAATCAATAAAGAAAAAAAAAACAACCGAAAACTTTAACCAGAAGTTAACAGATACGCAGCCGTTCACCAACTTACCACTTGGCTCTGGTTCTTAAAGCATTAAAGGCGAAAACAGGTCTTAAAGCGATACAGTCAGATATAGTTCTTAAAGTGATAACTTCGAAAGTCCAACAGATTTACACGTTCAATTGGGAGAGACTTCCCTGGAGAAGGATTTCTTCGCAGATGCAACTTTACTGCTGGTTCTGTCCACAGGATTCACAATGCTGAAAATAAACAGTTTACATCAACTGACCTTAAATTCCTTTAGAGAGAGAGAGCACCTTTTTGCATGAACTCCTTGCTCTTTTTGGCAAGAGTTATTTCGGTGCAGGTAGCTACAACACCAACAAAGACTCAATAAGGTCGATCCTTTATTAAACTGCCAAACGATGCCGACTCTGCTCGATCCTTCAATTCTGTACTTTGATCAATTCTTCACTCTCCCTTCTAATGTTGGAATTGAGTAAATCAACGCATCTAGCAAAAATTTCCAGTCCAAATAATAATGGTATCTTGCAACAGAACGCACACTCTGTTTTAAAAATGAAACTGCGTCATAAAAACAAACACACAACAGAAATGGAGATACAGTACGTTCTACCTGGAAATCTACAAACTCAAAAACCTACTACATCACCTGGGTCGATCCTTATATATTCATGGGTCACATGTCATCACATGACCTCACATCAGCAGGGAAATCACATCAGGTGACCTCCAAAAGACCATTACATCATTCTCACAAATAAAACACATCTCCTTGAGCACGTAACAACAGAAAGGGAATTACGAAAGGTACTGGCTGATGCCACAACTATCTCCATGCTGTACACCGTGAACTGTTGCCCAACAGAGGGTAAGCAGGTGTTTGTGCCCACCTCTGTGCTACTGGTTGGAAAACATTTTGGACTAAGGAAAGACCATGCTTCCCAGAGGGATTGTGAAAGTGACAAAAGTGGTGGTCTGACTCCCAACAGTGCTTCTTGACAACATATGTAAGAAAACTTCTGATACAGTAATTGCAAAATATGGTTTGGTTTTAAATTAGAAGAGAGTTCAAGGACCTTCAGGAAAATTGCAAGCATTCAGCTTTTGTGAGTATAAAGAACCAGAATCTACTTTGTGTGCGTTAAGGTTATTGCATGAACTTCAAGAAACGAGAAGAAGGAAGACAAGAATTTGAAAAGGAGAAAAGAGATAGAAGGAAAGATCATGAATGACACCATGATAATGATCAGGAGAGAACCAAGAATAAGGAGGAAGTACAACTGAGAGAGGGATTGAGAGCAGAATAAAGAGAGAGAATGAAACCGGGACCGGGAGAGAAGCAAGGATCAGAGTAGATCCAGAGCAGGAAGAGCCGAGAAAGGGAGAAGAAAGGTGTCCAGAGCTGTCAGACCTACTTCTGGCAATCTCCTACTACCACCACGGAGGAGGCCCCAGAACCTGAGATTGTTTCACAGCCACAAGTCTCACCTGCCAAGCAGAATGATTGTTCTTGTCAAAAAAGATGTTATCACACAAGAGTAAGAAAGCCTCTACAGCAATTAAAATCTTTACGCCTGAATGGAACAATTAAAAAATGTGCTATTTTGTGGATGTGTGTATAGAAGTTGCATTATATAGTATACTGGGTATATATTTGAGGTGCATTCCATATCAAGTTGGAGTTTATAGCAAAGCAGAGTTGTGTATTTAATATTTCAGTAATATCGTAAATATGTTGTTTAATTAAGCATTCTTGTTGATTTCAATAATTCATCACAGGTTATATGTAAAAACAAGTGAATTGCATATGTCCTGACACCACCACATAATATGAACATGCCTCAGTTAAAGTAAAAATCAAGTTAAACTTCCATTCTATACTTCCACATTTTTCTTTTAAATTAGTTTTATGTTTTGGTCTTACAAAACATAACAAAGATGATCTTAACTTGACTTGAAACTGGAACAGGCACATCCATGTGCTTCCTGCTTTAGCAATCTGGGCGTGATTTTGAACGTTCAACAATACAGCACAGGAACTAGTCCTTCAGCCCACAATGTCTGTGCTGACTATGATGCAGAGGGTCCATAATCCCTCAATTCCCTGTCTGTTAATGTGCCTGAATAAATGGAATTGGAACTGGGATAATGTACTGGATGGGCACAGGAGTACATTCAGCCAGAGACTCATTCCACCAAGATGCAACACAGAGCGTCATCGGAAGTCATTCCTGCCTGTGGCCATCAAACTTTACAACTCCTCCCTTGGAGGGTCAGACACCCTGAGCCAATAGGCTGGTCCTGGACTTATTTCATAATTTACTGGCATAATTTAGTTATTACTATTTAACTATTTATGGTTCTATTACTATTTATTATTTATGGCGCAACTGTAATGAAAATCAATTTCCCCTGGGATCAATAAAGTATGACTATGACTATGACTATGGATACTATTCTCACAAGTACCAACGTACAGTAAAAAGCTTGCCTTACAGACTGGTCAAATATATCAATTCATCACACAGTGCTTTGAGGTAAAGCAAGATAAAACAATACAGAAGACTATGTAACAGCAATAGAGAAGGTCCAGTGCAGATAGCCAGTTAGGTGCAAGAGCATAACGAGGTAGATTGTGAGATCAAGATTCCATCTTATCATACGAGGGAACCGTTCAGTAGTCTTATACCGGCAGGGTAGTAGCTCTCATTGAGCCTGGTGTCGCACAGTTTCAGGCTTCTATATCTCCTGCCCAATGGAAGAGCAGAGAAGAGAGAATGTATGAAAGCACATATCACTGAAAAGTTTAAGTGCCCCTTAAACTTTCCTTGTATTAGACACACACATAATTACATCCCATTTTTGCCTTTGGAAATGTAAATGTCAGTTTGGAACAGTTTATGTAGATCTAGAAAAACCTTGTGTTAGTATTTTGCTTTTCTCCATAAATAAAGGGACTGAAACCAGAAAACCTGAGTGGACAGTTTCACAACCTCTCAAACACATGTCGCAGAGCGTCCTACAACCAACAGTGCTCATCTTAGCATTAAGCTGCCAAAGTATTCATTGAATAGTGCCTCATTGGTGATATCACAACCAGCACATAATAACTATTGTATAAGGTCCTGAGGAATTCTCACAGCAAGCCTGTGGAGATGTTTCTTCTTGTGGGGAAATCCTAAACTCCACACCTTGAGACCGATGTGAGTGACACTTTTTTCCATCAGAGAGCTGTAAGCCGTTAGAAGTCTCTTTTCCACAGGGTGGTTAAGTGGTTAAGGCACAGGTGAACAGCTTCTTGATAAGCAAGGGGAGACGGAAATATGGCACAAAGGTTACAGATGGGTTAGTCTTGATTTTTTGAATGGGACAGTAGTTCTGGGGTGTTGCAGGTGGATCACTGACTTCAGGACAAGAGGCAAAGGTGTGTCCTTTAGTAAAGAGAGTATCTGGACAAACCACATGTACCTGGATCGCTCTGATGAACACTGTATTACGAGGCTCCAGGTTTCCAATACTGTGACATCCCTCAGAGGAGCTCTCAGCCCTCAGCCACACTCTTGTATCTGGCTGACCTGTTCCGTGGATGACGAGGACATGTTGACTTCAAATCTCCCTGCCACAGGATCTTTAACATAGAACATAGAAATCTACAGCACATTACACCACTTTTATCTCAAGCACTTTAAATCTCCCTGCCACAGGATCTTTCCAAGTATTAGCAGTAGATTCTTGCAATGTCTAACAATCTGCCAATCACAATGTGCATCAGAGAGGTCACCCAGGCTCTGTAATCACAAAGAAGTAAATATCACCTGTTATGTGTTTAGTGAGGGACTCACAGTGTCTCAGGCTATGCTGTTTTAATGAACATGGACAGGCATTGGCTGACAATAATAATCTGCACCACCTTATAAATGGAATCAGCCTCCACCTCAGTGTTCAAATGGCTCTTGGGGGGATAAGAAGAATTTCCTCATGTTTCCAGGAACAAGTTATGAACACATCCTCCTGAGTGTGTTCACTCAAAGTAGCCAAAAATCCGGCTTGTAATTTGGTATTACCATTTAAGGTCTCCTTCCTGACATCAGAGGTGAGGAAGGTTCCTTCACCACTTTTTTTGTCAGATATTTTCATCTTGTTACTTATGTCATTTTTATTTGATTAGTATTTCTGCTCAATTCATTTTTATATACTTTAAATTCATTCGAGTGATGTGCAGCCAGCATTTAATTGCCCATCCCGAGTTACCCTTGAAAATGTGCTGGGGAGCTGTCTTCTTGAAGCACTGCAGTTGTTAAGGTTTGGGTTTACATAATCACACAGCTGTTCAGCAGGGAGTAACAGGATATTGACCCAATGACTGTGAATGAATGGCGATATTTTCCAACTCAGGATAGAGTGTACCTTGGAGCAACGATCTGCTAAAACTCAGGGAGTATTTTATTACACTCTTGGTTTGGATCAGTTGACTTTGATTTGTAGAGTCTTGAGGCATTATGCCTGAGACTTTTAAGAGAGATAGGCTTGATCCTTTAAAGTATATGCACTCTGAAGCTTCAGAAGTGGTTCTGTTAGTGAATTGCAACATTCACGTTTCGGAATAGTGGCTGGAATTTTGCAACACTGCTTTCAGAACAGTGGTTGGAATTTTGCAACACTCACGTTTCAGAACAGTGGTTGGAATTTTGCAACACTCACGTTTCAGAACATTGGTTGGAATTTTGCAACACTCATGTTTCAGAGCAGTGGTTGGAATTTTGCAACACTCACGTTTTGGAACAGTGGTTGGAATTTTGCAACACTCACGTTTCAGAACAGTGGTTGGAATTTTGCAACACTCACGTTTCAGAACAGTGGTTGGAATTTTGCAACACTCACGTTTCAGAACAGTGGTTGGAATTTTGCAACACTCACGTTTCAGAGCAGTGGTTGGGATTTTGCAACACTCACGTTTCAGAACAGTGGTTGGAATTTTGCAACACTCAGGTTTCAGAACAGTGGTTGGAATTTTGCAACACTCACATTTCAGAGCAGTGGTTGGAATTTTGCAACACTCACGTTTCAGAACAGTGGTTGGAATTTTGGGCATCCCCTTATTGTTGATCTCATTGGTTGAACCTGATGCCAGAAAAATACGGGTAATGCACATGAAAATCTCATGCTAGAAACAAACATTTATGGTCCAGAAAGATGCACAAAATGGGCAATACTGCATTAATGTAACTTTTGTCTGCATAATGCTAATTTCTAGTGTTGTATGATTGAATTTACAAGCTTTTATATGTAATTTACCTTAAGGTCACTGTGCACTTTATAAAGCTGCATTCCATTGTGCATTGTTTGCACACAATGAGTTAAGTTCTTCCTAAATAAGTGACAGTATCACACCAACATGTCATCAATCACAACGTATATGACTGTACCGCTTCCTAGAGATGCTGCCTGGCCTGCTGCGTTCACCAGCAACTTTGATGTGTGTTGCTTGAATTTCCAGCATCTGCAGAATTCCTCGTGTTTGTGTATATATTGTCTGTCTGTCTGTCTAGGTACCATATCCGATGCGGACGTTGGTGACCATGGTTTTCCGTATAGATCTATCCTTCGTTCTTTGGATGACTTTCATTTCCTCGATGTGTAGCCACCTGGCTAGGCTTTTGATGTACATAACCCGAGGTCTTCCTCGAGGTTTGTTCCCCTCAATCTTTCCAGAAAGTATGAGTTTTTCTAGTTCGTCTTTCAGCATGATGTGTCCTAGGAATCTGAGTTGTCTTTCTCTTATTGTTGGTACGAGTGATCGAACTGCTTGGGCTCTTCTGAGAACTTATTCATTTGATGTGTGTGTGGCCCATGATATTTTTAACATTCTCCTGTAGAATCATAATTCAGCTGCTTCTGGTCTCTTTTCCATTGCTGGAGAAATGGTACAGCATTCACTTCCATAAGTCAGGATAGAATAAATGTAGCACTGCAGTATTCTGTTTTTAGTGTACATGCTCATCTTTCTGTCTGTTAATATGATCTTATTTTCTGGAAAGCTTCTTTTGCTATTGCTATTCTGTATTTGATATCTGTGTCGCACCTGCCATCACTTGTTATTAGGCTGCCAAGATATTTGAATTTGTTGACTTGTTTGATGTCTGTATTTCTGATTTTGTATATACTGTATACGTGTGTGTGTGTCTGTATATATATATATATCACACAGGAGCAAGGCTAAGTAATTTGAATCCTTTAAAACAAATTTTTGAGTGTTTGTAGGAAGGAGGTTAGAGGAGTAGAGAATGGTGAGGTCTTGGACTGGACCACTTACAGGATTGCTTTAAATCAGTGCAGTGTATTATATTCACAATTCCACCTTCAGATTAGAATTAATATTCCACGGGTGTCAAGACTGTGTGCCTTTGAGAACACACCAGTCATACCCGAACCAGAGCCTTAGATTAACCAGTAGATTCACATTCTGATGAGGGCTCAATCTGTGCTTTTTAAAACAGGTGAACCCTACAAGAAATTCAGGTATCACCTATAGAAGGCCATTATGAGAGCAAAAAGGCAATTCTGAGAGAAGTTAAATACAAGCTGATGCACGACAACTGTGGCAGTGTTAACATGCCATTACTTTCTATAAGGTGAACCTTAACAGCATTAATGCTTGTGATGATTCACTTCCCAATGAGCTTGGTGCTTTTTACACACACTTTGAAAAGGAGAACAACACTCCACCTTTGCGACTACTCATACTAGTTCAAACTGCAGCAGCAAACAAAAAGTAAGTCTGAGCACAATCTAAGCTGGTTTTACACTGAGCCAATCATTATACTGGCTGTCTGTGTCCTTTCGGATCAATTTTAAAATACTGTTAATTGAATAATCTAGCTCTTCCGTATACTGTATTTTGAAGTGTGTACCCTTTACATCCATAATCATTATCTAAGATCCATGAATACTGTTTTGCTTAGTGTACCTAAAGCTGAATATATAAGAAATGATGATGTGGCCTTTTGTTCTTATGTACCAAAAACCTGGAATATTCTACCCACTGACATATTCTCGGCTCATACTGTGGAACATTTCTAAACACTTCTAAAAACCTATTTTTTTAATTTGGCCTACTTGTAAGATTACTTTATGCCTGTTTGATGTTTATTACATTTATATAATTTGGTATATTCAATTTTATTCTATATCATATTTGATTTTTAATTTTGTTTCATATGACTATATGAAAAGCACTTTGAGCCTGCATCTTAATATATGAAAGGAGTTATACAGATAAAGTTATTATTATTGTTATTAATACTATTATTGTTGTTATTAAACTTTATTGTTGTTAATATTATTAATGATGTAACTATTACAGCAGTGGATAACCCTGTGCATGATCATTGTCTTCATGACCAACATCAGAACATCCTTCAAGAGGGTGAACCCTTGCAAGGCATCAAGCCCCAATGGTGAACCTAGCAGGGCACTGAAACCTGTGTTGACATACTGGCTGAGGTGCTCAAGGACATCTTCAACCTCTCACTGCTGCAATCAGAGGTTTCCACCTGCTTCAGAAGAGCATTGATCATACTGGTGGCCAAGAAGAGCAGGATGATCTGCCTCAGTGACTATCACCTGGTTGCACTCACATCTACTCTGAAGAGTGGTTTCAGAGGTTGGTCAAGCCCAGAATTAACCCCTGCCAGAGTAAATCCTGTATCCGCTGCAATTTGCCTAACATAGCAGGTCTATAGCAGATGTAATTTTGTTGGCTCTTCATCTCGGCCTTGGACCACCTGAACAACAGCAATACCTATGTCAGGTTGTTATTTATTGACTGCAGTTCAGTATTCAATGCCATCACCAGCTCAGTTCCAATCAACAAGCTTCAAAACCTGGGTGTCCGTGAACTGATTCCTAATTAGGAGACTGCAGTCAGTATGGTAATAACATCTCCTCTTCACAATCACAACAGGCCACCTCAAGGATGTGTGCTTAGCCCATTGTTTGACTCTATCTGTGTGGTTAGGCACAGCTGAAAGGTCATCTATAAATTCAAGAATGATACACTCTTGGCACAATCTTCGATGGCAAAGAGGAGTGAGATAGATCAGCTATTGTCACAACAAAAACCTTGCACTCAATGGCAGTAAGACCAAAGGGTTAATGTGGACTTCAGTAAGGGGAAGTTGAGAGAACACATCCAGTCCTCATTGAGGGGCCTGCTGTTAAGATCCAGTTGCAGAGGGAGGTACGGAGGCCCAGGTTCTGGAGCTTTTTAATCAGAATTATATTCAGTGATAATAAAACTGATAACGATTCTAATTCTGATGTAGAGGAGTAAAGTAAAACAGAAAAAGAGAGCCAGTGTAGGTCAACATAATCTACATTATTGTTGAGAGAAACTGACACAAGTTGAATCCCATGAGCAGAAACCCCTCCAGAAAAGCTTGTTCATCAGCATGTTTGCACTATCAGCAAACATCAGTTCAGCCCCCACCCCTCACGTTCTCCACCACAGAACGACAAATGCTGTTATCTGAAAAGCCTCAATCCCTCTGTTCTCTCTCACACCATCTCAGCACAGTTTCTAAAGGCTGCTGAAGGTCAATGGTTTCTGTGGAAACACAGAGAATCTTCACTGTCCAACTGCCTGAATTCCTGGAGTAATAATGTAAATCCATGGGGTTTCCGCACAGTCTCTGAAGGTGGTGCAGGGTTCATGGGAGGCCTGTGGAGATACAACTCCAAATCACAAATACAAGGGAAAAATATAAACCCATTGGTTCAAGTAGGAACTTGCACTGGCTGGTCACAGTCAGAAACACAAATGTAATTCAGCAATTAAGTTTTGAAAATAGTTTGACCAGAAAGATACTGGGACTTTAATGAGGCACCAGAATTGCTTCCCTGACACTATTATATCTGGAGCATTTGAGTTTGTGTGCTCTTTGAATTTAATTTTCTGAACGTCTGATTCCCTTGCCATTTCAGATTGACCTATCAGCAAAATGATTTGCGACATTACATCTGATTTGGTATTTTAAAAGCGTAACCATGAAATATCTGCCTTGGTAATAGCAGTCTGTGTACTGAATCGAATCGAGTAAGGAATTGTCACTTTAAACTAATATTCTCTCCTATGTTTCAGTATTCTCTGCATTAGAATTTTGTTCAGGAATTGTATGGACGTTTAACTGTGCTATATGTAGCAAAGTACTTAAACCTCTGTGAGGAAATAATCCAGTTTCTCATAGAGGAGGGTGCAGATCTCAAAGTGGTAATCAGCTATGATTAGTGATCTGATGAGAGAAAAGAGCAGCAGAATGGCAGGAAGGGGGCCACGACAGAAAGGGGTGGGGTGGGAAGGAGGGAGACAGAGAGAGGTGTGGTGTAGGAGGGAAGGGAACAGAAAAGAGGAGCAGAGAGACAGCAGAATGGGTGAGAGCAAGGGGTGTGGCAGAAGAGGGAAGCTGAGATCAGACAGCTAAGGGATGAGCAAAATAGAACTGTATCGGCAACCCTCAGTAACACCAAAGTGAAGGAAAACATCATTCAGAAGGTAGGCTTCCTGTGTTACGTTTGCCACAATCTACTCCAGGTACGGAACTTTGTGTCCACACCTAGTCCTAATAGGTCAACCATCTGTCACTGAGCCATGGTTTCCCTCACTGTAGGTGGGTATACACCTCCAGTGTCACCATCAGGCCAGCTTCAGTGCTCCCTCTCTTCCGTCAATGTGTTATTCCAAGTGTGGTGAAAGTCCGATCATCACTAACTTTGATATAACTTCATCTTCACTCTCTAACCATTCACAGTGACAATTCATTGCTACCTCTTCTGTAGCCATGTGTCTGTCTTCACGCCAACTCCAGACATCCTCTTGCATCTGCTTTAGCAAAACAGCTTCAAGCAGCCTCTGTGGCTGAGAATGGGAAGAGTTGTGTATCTCGGCAGAATTCTCCCATTCTCCAGAAATGGATGTTGTGTAGGCCCAGGACACCCAAACAGAGACACTTCCACCAGCCCAACAGCTGCTTCATCAACTTCACAGGAAGATCTGTCTTTTCATTTCTGTCTGGAAAATGATGTGTTATTGTTGACACAAAAGGCTCAATGATGGAATCTAGTGCAACATACAAGATTCTGGAGGAACTCAGCCAGCAAGGCAGCAAAGTAGAGGAGATTGGACAGTCAAGGGTTCAGGTCAGGACCATTCACCTGGACAAGTGAAGGAATTTGTGGAATGCCAAAGAGATGGCTTTTTAGAGCCTACTAGAGATGAGTTATGTGTAATGAACCAGATTTGATTAGTGAGATTAAGGTAAGTGAACCCTTGGGAGACAGTGATGATGGTAGAATTCATTCTGGCATTTGAGAGGAAGAAGATAAGATAAAATATTTTAGTCCTTCAGTTGAGCTACGGTAACGACAGAAGCATGAGAAAGGAGCTGGTCAAAGTTGATTGGAAGAGGACACTAGCAGGAATGATGCTGGAGCAGCAATGGCTGGAGTTTCTGGGTATATTTGAAAGCGTGAGGATTGTTTCATCATCCCTGGGAGGATAAGGCATCCATGCTGACAAGGGAAGTCGAACACAGCACGAAAACAAAAGAGAGCACATGCAATATATATATATAAAAAAAGTGAGAAGCTGGAGAATTGAGAGCTTTTAAGAACCAACAGAAGGCAACTGAAAAAATAGGGAGAGAAAAAAAATTGAAATTTGAAGGTAAGCTAGCTAGTAATATAAAAGAGGATACCAAATGTTTTCTCAGATATATAAACAATGAAAGAGGCGAGAGTGGTTATCGGACCGCTGGAAAGGTAGGAACAGAGAATAGAGTGACACAAAAACTGAAGTAGTATTTTAAGACATTCTTCACTGTGGAAGACACCAGCAGCATACCAGAAATTTGAGAGTGTCAGGGTGCAGAGGTGAGTGTAGACACGATTAGGAAGGAGAAGGTGCTTGAGAAGCTGAAAGGTCTAAGGAACATAAGAAAAAGGAGCAGGAGTTGGCCATCTGGCCCATCGAGCCTGCTCCGCCATTCAATAAGATCTTGGCTGATCTGGCCATGGATTCATCTCCATCTACCTGCCTTCTCCCCATAACCCTTAATTCCCCTACTAGACAAAAATCTATCCAACCTTATCTTAAATATACTTACTGAGGAAGCCTCCACAGCTTCATTTGGGCAAAGAATTCCAAGGATCCACCACTCTCTGGGAAAAGCAGTCCCTCCTCATCTCCATCCTAAATCTATTCCTCCGGATCTTGAGACTATGCCCCCTAGTTCTAGTCTCACCTACCAATGGAAACAACTTTCCTGTATCTATCTCATCTATCCCTTTCATAACTTTATATGTTTCTATAAGTTCTCCTCTCATTCTTCTGAATTCCAGCAATTACAGTCCCAGGCAACTCAACCTTTCCTCATAGTCTAATCCCCTCGTCTCTGTAATCAACCTTGTGAACCTCGTCTGCATTGCTTCCAAAGCCAGTATGTCCTCCCTCAAGTAAGGAGACCAGAACTGCACACAGTACTCTAGGTGTGGCATCACCAGTACCCTGTACAATTGCAGCATAATCTCCCTGCTCTTAAATTCAATCCCTCTAGCAATGAAGGCCAACATTCCATTTGCCTTCTCGATAGCCTGCTGCACCTGCAAACCAACGTTTTGTGATTCATGCGCAAGCACTCCCAAGTCACTCTGCACAGCAGCATACTGCAATTTTTTACCATTTAAATAATAATCCGCTCTTTCATTTTTCCTTCCAAAGTAGATGACCTCACATTTACCAACATTGTACTCCATCTACCAGACACTTGCCCACTCACTTAACCTATCTATAAATTGCTCTGCAGACTCTCCATTTCCTGTGCACAATTTGCTTTTCCACTCAATTTAGTATCATCATGTCCGGACACTGGAGCAGGGATCCAATCGCAGACCCTGTACTGCACACACAGTGATATTAATTGAGTATCAAATTCCAAGGCACAAACAAAGTCAGCGTCAAAGTTCAGGCAGAGATCAAAACATCCAGAGAAATCCAAAAACCAGAATCAGGAAACAGGCAGAGTCAATATTCAGACAGACAGAGTACAGACACAAATGTTGGAAAGGCTCAGGAAAATTCACTGGCACAATCTGGCAACAAGCAGGTGAAAACTCAGGACTGAAACATACTGAGCAATAAACAGAGAGGCAGATGATAGGTGGAGCACAATGAGACACATGTAGCAGCAATACAGGTGTAAGGGGGTTTCGACTTTTATGTTACTGCGGAGGTTAATTAAAATGGCGTCTTTGTTATGTTAATCTGGGGAATGCGGCTTTGTTGTGTTAAACGTTGAGAAAATTTGTGCTAGCAGCTTGTTTTGGCTTAGTATGTGATAAGAATTATGTTATTAACCAATGGGGATAATTGTTATGGTTTTGGTGTATTTGAAGATACTGTATGCGCCGGGTTTTGGGGCAGAAGGCGGGAGAGCGAGACAGAGGATGGACGATGTGCTGTGATGTCCGCTAATGGGGTTGGACCCCGAGGAGGGCGTTCGGCGAGGAGACGGAAACGGACTCGTGTGGAGAGTCTGGTCGACCACTGTTGGTGGTCCCAGGCAGCCGGTCGAGGTTGTCCGAGGGGTTGTAGGGTGAAGAAGAAGGTCCTTGAGCTCCAACGGTTTTGTGCACGAAGAGATTGAACTTTGATAAGTGTGGCGCCTTTTATTTTCCTTTTATATTTTATTCTCTATTAATTATATAGTTCCAGTAATATCTATAAACTGTAAATCATTTAATTGTATCTGGTGTATTGTCTGTTATTTGGGCGGGGTGGGGTACCTCACACAGCATCCACACCAACGAATTACCCAGTTTGGCGGGGGTGAGGGCTGTTTCCCTAGACGACAGCGAGCCGAGCGAACCTGAGGGTGGTCGGGGGGGGGGGCTACACAGGTAATAATGAGAAACAGGTGAGAGACAGAGTACTCAGTAATACAGGGGCTGGAGTAGAGCAGGAGTGGGGACAGGAGCACATGGCATTACAAAACCACAGACTGACAGCTAGAGGGAAACACACAAAAAGACAGAGTTCAACTGGAGGTACTGACACATCAGCAAACTTAGATACACTACACTTGGTCCCCTCTTCCAGATCATTAACGTATATCGTGAACAGTTGCGGGCCAGCACCAACCCCTGTGGCACACCGGTCACCACTGATTGCCAACCAGAGTAACACCCATGTATCCCAACTCTCTGCTTTCTATTAGTTAACCAAGCCTGTATCCATGCTAATACCAAGTAATAACATCCATCTGTTCCTCTCTATCCACTGCGCTCATTATATCCTCAAATAACTCCAGTAAGTACGTCAAACAGGACCTGCCTTTGCTGAATCCATGCTGCGTCTGCCTGATGGATCCATTTCTTTCCAGATGCCTCACTATTTCTTCTTTAATGACAGCTTCAAGCATTTTCCCAACTACAGATGTTAAACTAACTGGCCTATAGTTACCTGCCTTTTGCCTACATCCTTTTTTGAACAGTGGCTTGGCATTTGCCATCTTCCAATCCGCTGGGACCTGCCCAGAGTCCAGAGAATTTTGGTAAATTATCACCAAAGCCTCCACTATAACTTGTGCCATTTCTTTCAGGAACCTAGGATGCATTCCATCAGGACCAGGGGACTTATCTGTCTTCAAGGCCACAATTTTGCTCAGTACTACCTCTTTAGTGATATCAAGATCCTCAACTTCCATCGCATCCATAACATCTCCCTTTGGCATGTTAGACGTGTCCGCAACCGTAAAACCTGACATAAAATAGTCATTCAAAGACTCTGTCATTTCCTCATTATCCAATATCAATTCCTCCTTCTCATCTTCCAAGGGACCTACATTCACTTTAGCCACCCTTTTCTGCTTCATATAATTAAAAAAACTTCTACTGTCCATTTTTATATTTTATGCTAGTTTATTTTCATAATCTAGCTTCCCTTTCTTTATTGTTCGCTTAGTGGTTCTTTGTTGCTTTTTAAAGTTTTCCCAGTCTTCCAGTTTCCCACTACTCTTAGTGACTTCGTACACACGAGCTTTTAGTTTGATGTTTTCTTTTATTTCCTTAGTTATCCAAGGCTGGCTTTCCCCATCCTTCCTGTCCTTGCTTTTAACTGGAATATACTTTGCTGAACACTGTGAAAAACTCTTTGAAAGTCTTCCATTGTTGCTCAACCACTCCACCATATAGTTTGTGCTTCCACAAGCCAAATTCTCCCTCATCCCATTGTAGTCTCCATTGTTTAGGCATAATACACTGGTTAGATCAAACTACTGCACCCTCCATTTGTATGAGAAACTCAATTATACTGTGATCACTCTTTCCAAGAGGATCACTAACAAGATCACTAATTTTATCAGTCTCATTATACAGGACCAAATCTAAGACAGCATGTTCCCTTGTAAGTTCAGTAACATGCTGTTCAAGAAAGCCATCACGGATGCATTCTATGAAGTCCTCCGCGAGACTGCCTCGAGCAACTTGATTCACCCAATCTATGTGCAAGTTAAAGACTCCATGATAACTGCGGTTCCATTCTTACGTGCCTCAGCTATTTCTCTGTTCATTTTCTGTGCCACTGTTATGTTATTATTTAGATAGACAACTCCCACCAGCGATTTTTTCCCTTTACTATTCCTAATCTCTACCCAGAGAGATTCAACATTCTGCTCCTTAGATCTTATATTGTCTCTCACTATCACCCCGATCTCATCTTTAATTACGAACACTACCCCACCTCTCTTACCTTCCTGCCCATCCTTCCGTATTTCCTGATATCCTTCGATGTTTAATTCCCAATCCTCTCCACCCTGTAACCATGACTCTGTAATGGCCACTTTGTACTAATTTGAGCCACAAGTCACTGACCTTGTTTCAAATACTATGGCCATTCAAATAAAGTGCCCTTACACTCATGGTCCCTCTAAAATATTATAATCTTTTTCTCTTTTGCACTTGACTTTTCTTCACTCCACTCTTACTTTTCTCCTTTTTATCTTTTGTTTTTTCTTTATCTTAATCCACACTTTTCTTTTTTTACTTTATCCATATTTCTCCAATCAATTGAACCCACCCGCCTACTATTTATTTAAAGCCCTATCCACAGGTCTCGTTATGCAATTCGCTCAGATCCAGGTCCCATCACGGTTTAGGTGGAGCCCGTCCCACTGGTAGAGCTTCTTCCTTCCCCAATACTGGTGCCAATTTCCCGTGAATTCAAACCCACTTCTCACATACCAATCCTTGACCCATGCAATAACTCTAATCTTCTTGACCCTATGCCAATTTGCACATGGCTCAAGTAATAATCCAGAGATTACCACCTTTTTTTGGTTGTGCTTTTTAATTTAGTCCCTCGCTGCTCAAATTCCCTCAGCAGAACCTATGCCATTGGTACCCTCCCAAGGCAAACAAGTCACCCGGACTAGATAGGCTGCACCCCAGGGTTCTGAAGGAGGTAGCTGAAGGGATTGTGGAGGCATTAGTAATAATAATTCAAGAATCACTAGATTCTGGAATGGTTCTGGAAGACTTGAAAATTGCATATGTCACTCCATCCTTTATGAAATAAGAGGGGCAAAAGTCAGAAAATTATAGGCCAATTGGCCTACTTCAGTGGTTGGCAAGATGTTAGAGGTTTCAGGGTACTTGGGTGCACATGATAAAATAAGCCAAAGACAACATGGATTCCTTAAGGGGAAAATTTTCCTGACATATCTGTTGGAATTCTTTAAGGAGGTTTACATAAAATTTCCTGAAAATAAAATAGTTAATGTATGAGGAGTATTTGATGGCACTGGGCTTGTACTCACTGGAGTTTAGGAAAATAAGTGGGGGGATCTCATTGAAATCTACCAATAGTTAAAGGCTCTGGATAGAGAGCTCATGGAAAAGATGTCTCCAATGGTGAGAGACTCAACGATCGGTAGGCACAGACTCAGAAAAGAACAGAAATTTGTCACACGGCTCACTGTTACTCCATTCACATCCATGGGTTATCCAAGTATTTAGTTTAGGAGTCCAAGTTTCACAATTTCCTTAATTAGCTTTACTGACACCATACATGGTATCCCTAAGAGATGCAGGTGCATAACTGTTACTCTTTATTGTGCCAGAGAACTTACAGAGGAGGACAGGGATTGCACATGTTAAAGCTGAGTGACTTACAGGAGATAAATTGGGGGTTGGGGGGAGGACAGGAAGCAGAGGGGAGCAGCAATGAGGGAGGAACAAAGGAGGAGGAGCAGAAAGAGGGGAATGGGGGAAGGAGGATCAAACAGAAGGAGGAACAGAAAGTGGAGAGGCAGAGAAGAGGGAGTAGCAGAGAGCAGGGAGGGAGGGACAGAGAGGGGAACAGGGAGCAGAGAATGGGGTGGCAGAGAGATATCAGGGAGGAAATAGGAATGATTGTAGCAGCAGCAGAAAATACAGTGCACACGGAATATTTTCTGTGTGTTCACACCCTTGGCTGAGCTGCTGTATTGTAGGAGTCTCATGTTGTGGTGGACATCTGCACCCTTCAAGAAAGCAAACTGCTCTCTGCTGGACAGGCCTCATGCTACTGGTCCCTGTTTAAAGTAACAACCACCCTTAACCCAGCCCTTTACATCAGAGACGTTTCCAGGATCTCCCATGCATTGTCGTTTCATTAAAATGCTGTAGAGGTCGGGGCCTGTGGTCACCGGGGTACACTTGGACATTGCGTGACAGCCGGTGGTGTGAATGGACTTGCTCAATGATGTGAGGGTCTCAGGACGGGGGTGCGACAGATCAGTCTCATGGCGTATCGGTTTGAAAATGATTTTAGACAGCTCACCCTTGTCTATTGCACTTGAGTCCTGGACTCGACAGATATCACAATGTTGTCTGCAAGATCAAAAGTGAGATTTTGTGTGTTTAATGATTAATGTTTCATTAATAAATCATCAATCAAACCTGTTAAACAGCCCACAGTCTAAAATGATGTGGTACGTGCAATATTAAGATGAGTCCTGACACGAGACAATATACTCATCTAATTTTCTAGTTCTCTGTGATATTTATTATTCACTTATTTATTTTAATCCAGTGATATAGTGTGGTAACAGGCCCTTCAGGACCAGGATGTTGAAGTTCCCACTCCTTGACATTTTCCTGGTACCAAACGGCCAATCACAATGTAACTTTGAAATGTGCTTTATTGGCTCCCTTGATGACTCTCCGTGACTGAATTTGGATCTAACCTCAATTGTCAAGGCTCCATTATGAAATCTGTTTAATCTGAACCATTAGCTTTTTGTTGTTAAATTTAGATTGAATCCAGATTGATAACTCTGCTGTACTAAATTGGGATTCAATGTGGATTATGAACTTTCCGTTATGAAATGGTTTCCATGTTAAATCCTTACTCACTTTGTCTCAAAGCTAAAGAGAGTAATATATCTTGGAAACATCCCCTCTAAAAGATGCTGATCTTCTTTAGTGGATTCAAGCCTATGGAATAGTATCTGGAAATAACGCAGTGTGCAAAGTGTAACACAACATGAGACTACTGTTGCCAAAGAATACTTTAAAAATCTCTTGAAGTCCTCTTCTAGACAGATGCAATCCTACTTAAAATAAGCAGATTGTTTGGTTCTGCCACAAAAATGGTGCAAAGTGCTCTGATTCAAAACCATTGACAATGGCACATTTATTTCAGCTCAGCTCTTGTTCTTCTCAATTAATGACCAACAATAAAATATTATTACCTGCACAAATATTAGATTCCCTGTGAAAAGATTGCTTACATTATCCTGAAAAATACATGTAAAATTTATATTGCTCAATATAAATGTGACATTTTGTTGCCATTTCAGTTTTCATTTCCAGTGAACATCAAGTCAAATCAATGACAGCATTCAGGTTGTACTTCATTTGCTGTAATGCTCTATAGCAAGTTCTGGGCATAAAATCACTAATGTAATGTTGTCTGTGGTAATTATCTACCTCTCACATTTAACTTCTGACAGTTCAGCTTCTCTTTGATAAACAAGGGAGTATTTGGTCAATATATTGAACATCTGTAATTAAAAGCAAACGTTTGACGAGAAATAACTGCTTGCAATAAGAACACATAACAATTTAACATCTTCCAGTGACAATTCTTTCTCCTCATCTCAGTGGAAGCATTAACACATTGAAAACAAGTTTAACATAAATCATTAAACTAGCTAAAATGGGGCCGGCTGGTGGCGCAATGACGTCAGCGCCACACCTAGGAGCGGAGGTTCCCGGGTTCGAAACCAGTCGGGTCCGCTCCCGAGTACACCTTCCATCCGTGCTGGGTTGAGTGTCGAGATCGCAACTCGACCTCGTAAAACAAAGGGAAAATACTGCGAATATGTCCGTGTGAGGAGTGACGCACCACAGTCTCTCTCATGCTCTGCACCTTGTAAAAGCTATGAAAAAGACATCATCACAGACACACACATGGACACGCAGATTGGCACGTACGCACACGCACAGACTCGCACACACGCAGACAGACAACTAAATAAATAAATAAATGAGCCAAAGTGGGGATTCACTATACTGTAACCATGTACAGTGTTTTTACGCTGCAATGCCCTGGTTCAGATTTCTACTACGATGCTATGAGGTATTGCATTTTAGTAATTTTCAGTAAAAGCAGTATGTCCTGCCGGTAGAATGTTAGGTTTTGGCTAAAGATAAGGGGCCATGTTGTTCAATTTAGGAATGAAGCTTCCACTATTGTGGGAGCAAATACTCCCATTGTGAGAAGGCTCATGGGAGCCTGCAAGGCGAGAAATGGAGAGAATTTTGTGAAAACCTTGTCCATTCACTTGGGGTTCAAAGCTGTTTTTGAGAAGGTACAGGTCCCTCCTAAGCAGGTTGATGAGTATTAATGAGGAACTGTGTGGTACACCCAGTCCAAACCCATCGTATTACATCCTGGGGAAGTAGAGCGACGGGAAACCCCAAATTCCCCAGAATGCCTGATACTGAGAGCCTCCTGGTGGATGCTCCAGAAGGTCCTGAAGAGGAGTCATGCTTACCCGCTGGAGTGTTAGTGAAATCTTAACTGCAGAAACCTTCTGTTGTACACGCAAACAAGATGACAGTGATTGTCAGGAACACCTTGGAAAGAGAGGTCACCCTCAGACATGGGGTGCCTATGGCACATCTTTTCCCAGTGACCATAATGCCTAATTTTCCAGTGAGAAAACCCTACCCCTAATCCTAATCCACCTCCTGGATCAGAAAAGTTAACAGCAAAGTCATTCAAATTTGGTGACTCCCCAGTACTCAAGGAATGGAAAAAATGAAACTATCAGAGAAGATGTCTTTTCTACTGATGAGTTGCTCCAAGAGTACAAGCCACACTATCTGAGTGACAGAGGACAATCCTTTCAGAGAAAAGTCTCTGTGGTACTTGCCACACTAGTGGAGTGACAGAGGACACCCATTTCAGAGAAAGGCCTCGACGGTTAGCACCAGTGAAGATGGAAGATGTTTGGCAGCATCTGCTGAAACTGAAGAAAGGAGTCCCTGTGCATCACCCATAGTAGTGGTGAGGAAGAAGAATGGGAAGGTATGAATGTGTGATGCCTATTGGACACTGAACAGACGTATAGTCTCAGACCAATATACTGTCGCATGGATCAAGAATTCTCTGCCCTGCCTGGGTGGAGCCGAATGGTTCAGTGTGCTAGACCAAAGAAGTGGGTATTATCCATGAGTAAAGCTGACGAAGAGAAGAGAGCACCTGGGGGACAGTGACCACTGCTCCCTGGCCTTTAGCATTATCATGGAAAAGGATAGAATCAGAGAGGACAGGAAATTTTTTAATTGGGGAAAGGAAAATTATGAGGCTATAAGGCTAGAACTTGCGGGTGTGAATTGGGATGACGTTTTTGCAGGGAAATGTACTATGGACATGTGGTCAATGTTTAGAGATCTCTTGCGGGATGTTAGGGATAAATTTGTCCCGGTGAGGAAGATAAAGAATGGTAGGGTGAAGGAACTATGGGTGACAAGTGAGGTGGAAAATCTAGTCAGGTGGAAGAAGGCAGCATACATGAGGTTTAGGAAGCAAGGATCAGATGGGTCAATTGAAGAATATAGGGAAGCAAGAAAGGAGCTTAAGAGGGGGCTGAGAAGAGCAAGAAGGGGGCATGAGAAGGCCTTGGCGAGTAGGGTAAAGGAAAACCCCAATGCATTCTTCAATTATGTGAAGAAAAAAAGGATGACAGGAGTGAAGGTAGGACCGATTAGAGACAAAGGTGGGAAGATGTGCCTGGAGGCTGTGGAAGTGAGCGAGGTCCTCAATGAATACTTCTCTTCGGTATTCACCAATAAGAGGGAACTTGATGACGGTGAGGACAATATGAGTGAGGTTGATGTTCTGGAGCATGTTGATATTAAGGGAGAGGAGGTGTTGGAGTTCCTAAAATACATTAGGACAGATAAGTCCCCGGGGCCTGATGGAATATTCCCCAGGTTGCTTCACGAGGCGAGGGAAGAGATTTCTGAGCCTCTGGCTAGGATCTTTATGTCCTCGTTGTCCACGGGAATGGTACCAGAGGATTTGAAGGAGGCAAATGTTGTCCCCTTGTTCAAAGAAGGTAGTAGGGATAGTCCGGGTAATTATAGACCAGGGAGCCTTACGTCTGTGGTGGGAAAGCTGTTGGAAAAGATTCTTAGAGATAGGATCCATAGGCATTTAGAGAATCATGGTCTGATCAGGGACAGTCAGCATAGCTTTGTGAAGGGCAGATAGTGTCTAACAAGCCTGATAGAGTTCTTTGAGGAGGTGACCAGGCATATCGATGAGGGTAGTGCAGTGGATGTGATCTATATAGATTTTAGTAAGGCATTTGACAAGGTTCCACATGGTAGGCTTATTCAGAAAGTTAGGAGGCATGGGATCCAGGGAAGTTTGGCCAGGTGGGTTCAGAATTGGCTTGCCTGCAGAAGGCAGAGGGTGGTGGTGGAGGGAGTACATTCAGATTGGAGGCTTGTGACTAGTGGTGTCCCACAAGGATCTGTTCTGGGACCACTACTTTTCGTGATTTTTATTAATGACATGGATATGGGGGTAGAAGGGTGGGTTGGCAAGTTTGCAGATGACACAAAGGTTGGTTGTGTTGTAGATAGTGTAGGGGATTGTCAAAGATTGCAGAGAGACATTGTTAGGATGCAGGAGTGGGCTGAGAAGTGGCAGATGGAGTTCAACCCAGAGAAGTGTAAGGTGGTACACTTTGGAAGGACAAACTCCAAGGCAGAGTACAAAGTAAATGGCAGGATACTTGGTAGTGTGGAGGAGCAGAGGGATCTCGGGGTACATGTCCACAGATCCCTGGAAGTTGCCTCACAGGTGGATAGGGTAGTTAAGAAAGCTTATGGGGGGTTAGCTTTCATAAGTCGAGGGATAGAGTTTAAGAGTCACAATGTAATGATGCAGCTCTATAAAATTCTGGTTAGGCCACACTTGGAGTACTGTGTCCAGTTCTGGTCACCTCACTATAGGAAGGATGTGGAAGCATTGGAAAGGGTACAGAGGAGATTTACCAGGATGCTGCCTGGTTTAGAGAGTATGCATTATGATCAGAGATTAAGGGAGCTAGCGCTTTACTCTTTGGAGAGGAAGAGGATGAGAGGAGACATGATAGAGGTGTACAAGATAATAAGAGGAATAGATAGAGTGGATAGCCAGTGGCTCTTCCCCAGGGCACCACTGCTCAATACAAGAGGACATGGCTTTAAGGTAAGGGGTGGGAAGTTCAAGGGGGATATTAGAGGAAGGTTTTTTACTCAGCGAGTGGTTGGTGCGTGGAATGCACTGCCTGAGTCAGTGGTGGAGGCAGGTACACTAGTGAAGTTTAAGAGACTACTAGACAGGTATATGGAGGAATTTAAGGTGGGGGCTTATATGGGAGGCAGGGTTTGAGGGTCAGCACAACATTGTGGGCCGAAGGGCCTGTACTGTGCTGTACTATTCTATGTTCTATGTCCACTTGGATTCTACTGGTTTGAAAGAATGCCTCAAAGCACATTAGGAACACTGGTTACTTTCCAACATGCCATGGAGAAGACTGTTAGAGACATGAACCTGCTTGAGGTACTGGTGTGCTTGGATGATCACTTAGTGTTTGGGTCTACATTGGAGGAGCATGAGATGAGGCCACTGGAGATGCTAGACTGCCTGAAAGCTGAAGGGTTAAAACTATCACTGGACAAGTGCCAGTTCTGTAAGACTGGATGGAGTAGCTAGGGATCTGTCCAAGATAGATGCTGTGACCAATGGCCAAGGCTCAAAAATGTGACCTCCCTAGATTCTGTGGGTACCACCGGAGATTTGTGAAGGACCATATCAGAGTGCACACCCTTTGAGTCAGCTTCTGTGTGGCTACCCTCCCTTGGGGAAGAGATAGAGGAAAATGAAAGGAGAAGAAGATATGGTTTATTTAAGCCCTTTGCTGACAGGAATGCAAAATATGAAGAGGACTTTCAGCTGCTGAAAGAATTGCTGACTAAAGCACCTGTGTTGGCCTTTGCATCCCCCAGTTGCCGTATGCACTGCATACCAGCGCCAGCTGTGAGGGTTTAGCTGGTGTTCTATATCAGGACCAGGGCAAAGGGTTGAAACTTGTTGATTTCATCAGCCAGAGTCTGTCACCCTACCAGTGAAGTTACCCTATGTCATAAAGGGGCGATGGAAGCGGACCCTAGTGCAAGACACAGACACTGAAGTACTAGGAACTGGACTATGTTTATCAAGAATGCTAGGGAAGCCAAAGAGCGAGGACAAAATGATAACATGAAGTTAGACTTAGGGTGACAAGCCGGAAAACCTGAACTTGGACAGGGAACACAGGTCATGACTCGGGTCTTGGGTCTTGGCAGGGACTCGGTACCTGGGTCTAGACTTAGCTCTTCACTAGAACTAGGACTTGGCTTGGACTGGACTCAGACTTGGCTTGGACTGGACTCGGACAAGACAGACTTGGACTTGGAACTTGACTCTGGACTTGGACTTGGAACCTGACTCTGGACTTGGACTTGGCACTTGACTGTTGACTTGGACTCGGCTCAGATTTGACTTAGACACAGGACGCAGAACATTGAGCCGGGGCTCCTCCTTGGACACAGGACATAGAGCCAGGACTCTTCTTAGACACAAGGCACAAAACACTGAGAACGTTCCCCCCTCAGGGTAGTGGTAAACAGCCGAACCTACCCAGCGGAGGAGACAACATGGAGGTACAAAACCACACAACGATAGACTGTTCTTTATCTTGACACGAAAAGGCTCCAAGTAGCGGCAAGCCCTAGACGTAGCCCAGGAACTACAGACAGTGACTCTAGTCTTGCTCCGGCAGGTTAACTTGACGTGGATTCTGACGAGGTTAGTCACGAGGTTACTCATGAGTTTACTGGCGAGGATGGTCCTGCAAGGAATCACTGGACCCCAGAGCTATTTATGTTGCCAGCCTCAAATGAGAATCAGGTGCCTCAATTAAGGCACCCAACAGAACAAGGGGAAAACAGAATAACCGGAGTATGGAATCCACGGACCGGACCGTGACAGTACCACTCCATCGTGGGAGCCTCCTGACGATCCAACAGGCTTGCCCAGATTATCGGCAACCCAGGCGGGTGGGGAGGGGGGTGGAGTTTCAACAAGAGTGGACTTTGGATGGCAAGAGTTTAACGACAATGTCTGTGTCACTGTGTCCATGTCTGACTGGGCCGTTCTGTCATAAAGGGGCGATGGAAGCAGACCCAAATGCAAGACACAGACACTGAAGTACTAGGAACTGGACTATGTTTATAAAGAATGCTAGGGAAGCCAAGGAGCGAGGAACAAAATGCGAACATAAAGGTAGATGTAGAGTGACAAACCGGAAAACCTGGACTTGGACTTAGGACTTGAACTTGACAGAGAACACAGGTCATGTCTCGGGACTCGGGTCTTGGCAGGGTCTCAATACCTGTGTCTAGACTTGGCTCTTGACTAGAACTAGGACTTGGCTTGGACTGGACTCGGACTAGGCTTAGACTTGACTCTGACTTGGCGTGGACTTGACTCGGACTAGACAGACTTGGACTTGGAACTTGACTCTTGACTTGGTCTAGGCTCAGACTTGACTTAGACACAGGACACAGAACACTGAGCCAGGGCTCTTCCTTGGACACAGGACACAGAGCACTGAGACCGATCCCCCCTCAAGGTAACGGCAAACGGCCGAACCTACCCAGCAGAGGAGAGAACATGGAGAGACAAAACCACACAACGATAGACTTGATACGAAAAGGCTCCGAGTAGCAGCAAGCCCTAGACGCAGCCCAGGAACTACAGACCGCGACTCTAGTCTCACTCCGGGGGGTTAACTTGACGGGGATTCTGATGAGGTTAACGGCGAGGCTACTGACGAGGTTACTAGCAAACTTACTGCCGAGGATGGTCCAGCAAGGAATCACTGGCCCCCAGAGCTAGTTATGTTGCCAGCCCAAAACAAGAAACAGGTGCCTCAATTAAGGAACCCAATGGAACAAGGGAAAAGCGGAATAACTGAAGTACGGAATCCACGGACCGGACCATGAACCAGAATGCGGAATTCACGGACCGGACCATGACACCCTACACACAAATTGAAGTTTCTGACATTGAAATGGGCCATGGTGGATAAGTTAAGTGACCACCTATGTGGTGCCAAGGGCAAGCTGAGGACTGACAACAATCCGTTGACTTATATCCTGACCTCAGCAAAGTTGGATGTCACAGGTCATCACTGGTTGGCAGAGTTATCTGCTTATGATTTCAGCCTGAAGTATCAGCCGGGGATCCAGAATATTGATGCAGATGAGTTGTCCCAACATTTGCATGAGGTGCCGGAAATGGATGGAGAGTACCTCTGGTGTGCCAGTTTCCCAGCAGTGTGCCAGTTTTCTGCTGTGGGAAAATCAGAGGCAAGGCTATGACATGATAGAGCTGCAGATCATTTGGGAGCTTCTAGTTGCGCCATTCCACAAGCTTACTGCAACTTTACCGCTCTGGATATGAAGCAGTTGCCTGCCTTGAGACCTGCAGAACTGGCAGCAGCCCAGCAAGACGACCCTTGTATAGGTGCCATTTGGTCATCTGTGATCAAAAGGGATATGGCCCAAGTTGAAAAGATGAAACACCCTACCATACCCCTACTGATTAGAGAATGGGACAAACTGGAGTTGAGGAACCAAGTTTGATGCAGTGTCATGTCTCCTCCAGACAGGCCTCAGTGGTCCCAGTTGGTTTTGCCTGAGAAGCAGCGGATGATTTTGTTGAAGTCACTTCCTGATGATTCAGATCATTTGCGGCTTTACAAGACCCACAGATTGGTCTGAGATCGGTTCTATTGGTCCTGAATGAAGCCAGAAGTTGAAGAGTAAGTCTTGCATCCACTGTATTCAGAGGAAGACGCTGCCTACAAGAGTTGCTCCATTATCTCACTTACAGAGTACGAGACCATTTGATTTAGTGTGTAGGATTTCCTCTCCATAGAGCCTGATTCCAGTAACATTGCAAATGTCTTGGTAATCACTGAGCAATACACCAGATATGCTTAAGCCTTCCCCACAAAGGATCAGGGAGCATCCACAGTTCCAAAGTGTTATGGGAGAAGCACTTTGTTCAATATGGAATAAAAAGAAGAATACACAGTGATCAGGGAAGGGGTTTTGAGAGTTGGCTCATGCTTGGAGTAGAGAAGTGAAAGACCACGCCCTATCACCCTCAGGCAGGAGCTACGTGCTGACCCACAGCTTGACATGGAACCTACACCCAGTCGGAGAACTCTGAACAGGAGAGGAGAACAGAAAGGCAATCAGTGGAAAGACCTGAAAAGGACCCAACCACTGAATGCTGTACTCAGAGAATGAGGAAATGGGGCTGTGGTATACATTACCTTATGCAAGAATTGAAGAGACTCCCTGGTGATGGCGACAGCGTGTGTGTATCGCGAGGCTCAGTGTCTTACCAGATTTCGAAAAATAGTGTTAATTTATCTGCTTGTTTCCTGCATGTTCGCTCGATTCGGCTATTCGAACTACACTTACAGCAAACAGTCACTTTTGGACATTAACTATCAATGCACCAACACAGGTTTGGACTATCCATTCAACTTCGACCAACTACCTCCGGAGTTAGTAAGGACACCGTGGACCTGGATTCAACTCACTCTGACCCAAAGGGCCCGGCGCCAGCATCGAGACTGTAAACAAAGACAGGGGAAGCGTGGAGGTTTGCGTGCTAGGCTAAGGCTAAATCCACACCGGCCAGCACTACCTAGCACCTTCCTTGCCAATGTTCGGTTTCTGAGGAACAAGCTGGAGGAGCTAAGGACTTGGACCCTCACACAAAGAAGGCTTATGGATTGCAACGGCATATTTTTTTACAGAGACGTGGCTAAACACTGATATCCCAAACAACGTGGTGGAACTGGAAGGGCGCACAGTTCAGGGCTGACAGAGCTGCAACAGCGACAGGTAAAAGTAAGGGAGGTGGTTTATGCACCTACGTGAATCGATCAAGGTGTACTAACTCTACCATTGCTGACACTTTTGCTCTGCTGATCTGGAATACCTGATTATTAAGTGCAGACCTTTTTATCAACCTCGAGAGTTTACACGCATCATTGCTGTCACAGTTTATGTTCCACCGGATGCTAATGCTAAAGTAGCTATGAAAGACCTCAGTGCCACTATTAGCAACCTGCAGACATTGCATCCAGACCGAGTCTTTAATCATTGTAACCTACAATGATTACAATGTAGGTTGGGGACTTTAATCTTTGTAACCTACTACTGTGCTTTCAAGATTTTACCAAAATGTATCATGCACCACAAGGGGTAATAAAACCTTAGATTATGTCTACACAAATGTGGCTGACGCTTACAAAGTCACTACCCTCCCCCACCTGGGACAGTCTGACCATCTATCATAGTTTCTGCTTCGCAAGTATAGCCCGGTCATTAAACGTGTGAAACCCACTATGAAGACTATTAAGATCTGGCTGGAAGGTGCTGACTCTGCTCTTCAGCACCAATTCCAGCACACAGACCGGAGCACGTTTGCTGCCACCACAGACTCTCAGATTAACATTGATTTATATACCAACTTTGTCCTTGAGCACATCAACAAGTGTGTAGATAGAGTGGCATCACAAACACAATTAAGAGTTTTCCCCAATCAGAAACCATGGATGAACAGAGAAGTTCGCCTCCTGCTCAAAGCCAAAGATTCAGCCTTCAGGTCTGGATACCGGGAGGCTTACAGCTCAGCCAGGGCCAACCTGAGGAGGGGAATCTCTCAGGCTAAACACATCTACAAACAGAGAATCGAGGAGCATTTCAACTCCTCAGACCCCAGGCGCATGTGACATAGCATACAGGTCATTACAGACTTCAAACCTCCTAGTACTGTGGCCCCTTCCAGCTCTGCTTCCCTCCCTGATGAGCTCAATTACTTCTACGCTCGTTTTGACCGAGAGAACAAGGAGGTCACCCTCAAAGCGGATCTCCCACCTGGTGAACTGCCTCTCTCACTTTCCACCTCCGATGTTTATGCCAGCCTGAGCAGGGTGAATGTACGGAAGGCAGCTGGTCCGGATGGAATACCTGGCCGTGTGCTCAGAGTCTGTGCAGGGCAGCTGAACGGGGTCTTCACGGACATTTTCAAACTGCACAGGCAGTTGTCCCCACAAGCTTCAAGATCGCCACCATCGTGCCAGTGCCGAAGCATTCCACTGCTACGGGCTTGAATGACTTCCACCCAGTGGCATTCACCCTCATCATTACAAAGAGAGACTGGTCCTATCACATCTGAAATCCTGTCTGCCCACTACCCTGGACCCCCATCAATTTGCCTATCACACCAACAGGTCAACAGAGGACACCATCTCCATGGCACTTCACTCTGCCCTGACCCACCTGGACAGCCCCAACTCTTACGTCAGAATGCTGTTAATTGACTTTAGTTCGGCATTCAATACTGTGATCCCCTCCAAGCTGATCGCCAAATTTCGCCAGCTTGGTATCAGTTCATCCCTCTGCAATTGGACCTTGGACTTTCTAACCAACAGACCCTAATCAGTTAAGTTAGACAACCTCTCTTCCTCCACTCTCACCGTGAACACCGGCGTGCCTCAAGGCTGTGTGCTGAGCCCACTTCTGTACTCCCTTTTCACCTATGACTGCGTTCCTGTACATGGTTCTAACTCCATAATCAAGTTCGCAGACGATACCCTGGTGGTTGGTCTGATTAGAGGGGATGACAAGACGACCTACAGGGACGAGGTCCAGCACCTGGCCGCATGGTGTACTGACAACAACCTGGCCCTTAACACCTAGAAGACCAAGAAAACCATTGTGGACTTCAGGCATGCTAGGAGCCACACCCACATCCCCATCTACATCAACGGAGCTGTAGTGGAGCTTGTATCAAACTTCAAATTCCTTGGTGTCCACATTTATGAGGATCTCACCTAGTCCCTGAACTCTTCCATCCTGATCAAAAAGGCACAACAGCACCTTTATTTCCTGTGGGGCATCAAGAAATGTCATGGTCCGGTCCGTGAAGTTCGCATTCCGGTTCACAGTCTGGTCCATGGACTCAGGACCGGGTCTTCCAGCTGTCCCTTGTTTTGTTTGAGTTAATCATAGGCACCTGATCCCCATCTTGGGGCTTGGAATATAAGTAGCCTTGGGGTTGAGTGTGGGCTGCTGGTTTGCCTTGTCAAGATCCCCTGGCAGCAACCTGCTGGTGGAAGGCTAGAGCGACTATTTGTCATCTTTAGGCCATGTTGGAGAGCCATCGCTTCATGGAGCCTTGCTGTTGGTAGTTGGAGCTGTCTTTGTGGTATGGATTCAGCTGTTTCCTGGGCCAGCTGAGTGGCTGCCAGCCACTCCGAGCTAGGTAGGGATCCAGCTGTTTCCGTAGCCAGCTGAGGTTGGTGGCTGAACTGAGACTTGGAGCTACCCTGGAGCAGAGATGGAACTGTCGGTTGTTCTTTGGTGTTTGTCTCTTCTTGTCCTTGCCCCTGTGGGGTAAGCCAGGCTGTTTTGCTGTTGCCCTGGGAGGGGATCTGTCTTGTCTTGTCCTCGCCTCTGTTGGGTAAGTCCAGCCGTTCTGCCGTTCCTTGGTGTGGAGATAAAGTTGAGTCCTGGCTTGTCTATGGATGAGTCCTGGCTCTATGTCTAAGTACTGTCCAGTCTCGTGTTAGAGTTGAGTTAATGATGAGTCTTGGCTTTTCGAAGGATAAGTCCCAGCTCTGTTGATGTACAGTTCCCAGTCTGTCTCCAAGCTCCAGCCTCTGAGTTATCAGCCTCTGCATTCCAAGGCCCCATCTCCAAACTCAAGACCCCATCTCCAAGCTCAAGACCCAAGACCAAAACCCTGTCTCCAAGCTCAAGCACCCAATACCCCACCCTCATGTCCTGTAGTCATGTTATGTCCTTGCCTGGTTCTGGGGCCTGAGCCCGAGGCAAGACCCAGGTTTTGGGTCCTTGTCCAGTCTCTGGCTCGGGGTCCAAGTCCAAGTCTGCATTCTTATCCCTGCTCCTTGTCTATACCCTGTCACATCCCTACTCTAGTCAAGTCCTGTTCCTTGTACTTCAGTGTCTGTGTCTTGCATTTGGGTCCGCTACCAGGGCCCCCATTTGTGACAAGAAAGCTCACCTCTGTCCCAGGATATTGATGGACTTTTACTGCTGTACCACTGAGAGCATACTCACCAACTGCATCTCAGTGTGGTATGGCAATTGTCCCGTATCAGACCGCAAAGCACTCCAGCATGTGGTGAAAACTGCCCAGCAGATTATCGGCACCCAATTGTCCACCATTGAGAACATCTACCATAAACACTGCCTGGGCAGGGCGAAAAGCATTATCAAGGATGCATCTCACCCTAACCATGGACTTTTTACTCTCCTCCCATCTGGTAGGCGCTACAGGAGCCTCTGGTCCCGCACCAGCAGGCACAGGAAGAGCTTCTTCCCTGAGGCTGTGACCCTGCTGAACCTCCACATCACAGCACTAAGCAGTATTGCATCCGTATTGTACTGTCTCAGTACTTTTATATTTGTGTGCTGTAGCACTTACTTTTTATTCGCAGTTATTTTGTAAATAACACTATTCTTTACATTTCTGGTTAGTTGCTAAGTGTATTTCATTGGCTTTGTATCTGTACTTGGCACAATGACAATAAAATTGAATCTAATCTAATCTAATCTAATTCCTGACTCAGATGTAGTGAGGAGGACCGCCAATGGACAGACAGACGTGATGATAGACAATGAAGGGGAATTGGGCTCCAATTTAACTGGGATGAAGCTGAGCTCAGTCAGGTGACAAGGAGACCTGAGTTGCCGTAAGGCACGAGTGATGACAGTGGGAGGCATCCCCAAGTTGACAGGAACAGTCACAAGGAATGCCTGAGGCTGAAGAAGCTGAAGATGATAACAAGGTCTCAGAGCGAGGAAACCCCAAAATAGGCTGGGGTATGAGGCACCGGGAAAACAGTGTTGCGTCTATACCCAGAGTGAGATATATTACGGCCATTTAAAAATGGATTGGGGGGGTTCCTGAAATTTATTTCAATACTGTGTTATTAATAATGATTTAATGAGATCCAAAGTCATGACAACATGACTATTTTTGGTAGGGAGAGAATATAATGCCCTGGATAAGGCTTTCACTGTGATGCTGTGAGGTGTTTCATTTTAGTAGTTTTCTGTAAAAGCAGTGTGTCCTGCTGGTAGAATGTTTTGGTTTTGGCTAAAGAAAAGGGGCCACATTGTTCATCTTGGGAATGCTGTGTCAGTCATCAGAATGGTGGGATTGGAAGAAGGTTCTAGAGGGAACTGGCCAGAGAAAGAATTGGGGTTCTTGGTCTTTTGGCAGGAGATGTGTTAAAGAGAAAATCACCCGTAGAATTCGATCCGACAGAAAGATGCGATTACAAGGAGTGCTTTGCGAGATGGAGTCCAAGATGGGAACCTCTACCTGTGATTGGTGATGAGAATTCAGTTCTGTGAGTAAGAGTTATACCCAGCTTTTGGAAGAGATGAGCTCCAACAGTCTTGTGCACATTTAGACTGGTCTAACTAGAATGAGCCCTTTTATTTTTTCCTTTCTTTTCTTTCTTTTAATAAGTGTTTGATAAAGCTGAAATTGGTAAATATACTTCCTTTATAATTTTATGCTGGTGTATGATTTGTTATTTCTTAGTGACTGGTAATTCTGTATGGGCGGTACTTACACCGCATTCACTCAAATTGAAGTTCCGTTAATCAGAACATCCCAACTTTCCTGTTTGGTTGAACCCCAAATCATACCAATCCTAGACGTACATTGTTGATGAAAGGTGGCCTTCTCACTGCTGAGTCACACGGCTGTTAGCAGAGTTAGCCAACAAACCAAGTTTGCTTACAAGCCCCGTGAGAGAGTTACAATGCAATTACAGTTTAAACCAATTTGGCAGGGGGATGCGAACCAAAATGATAGTGCTGACATAGTTGATTTGCAAACAGGCAGTGTGTAGTGAGACTCCTAACAAGGAGAGGCTGATGATAGGGCAAAATTACAATCAGCAGGAGGAGTTGGAATGTAAAAGGCAGACAAAATCAAAAAGGGTGAATACAGAACTGAAAGTGTTCTATTTGAATGCACACAGTATTCAGAGTAAGGTAGATGAACATGTAGCACAGTTACAGATTGGCATGCATGACTGTGGGTATCACCGAATCATGGCTGAAAGAAGAAAAAATGAAATCAAATCATTAGAAAGAGGTAACATAGAGTTGGAAGGTGTTGAATCAATGTGGATAGAGCTAAGGAACTGCAAGGGTAAAAAGACCCTGATGGGGGTTATATACAGACCCCCCCCCCCACCAAACGGTAGTAAGGATGCGGTCTACAAATTACAACGGCAGGTAGGAAATGCATGCCAAAAGGGCAATATTACGATTGTCATGAGAGATTTCATGCAGGTAGACTGGGAATATCAGGTTGCTGCTGGACCCAAGAAGGGAATTTCTAGAATGCCTACAAGATGGCTTTTTATTACAAGATGCTCCCAATCACGCCAGCTTCCGAGATTTAAATACTCCAGCTCTCTGGGGTACGGATAGCTGACATGGCCTTTTTAAGGGCTTAAGATGCTCCCGTTAATTGATAATCATGTTTTGGGAGCCAAGAATTGAGTATTTAAAGAACACCAGAACATAGGTTCAGTGCTCAATCATAAGCCTTACCAGTCACTTCATCTAGCGTTTATTTTGTGCTCAGTTCTCGATGGAGTTTGAATCTGTGACTCAATCCCAGCCTCAGATACTCTATCTTTTAGGTCTAAGCCATCCTCGAGAAGGACTCTTGTCACAGTACGGTTGAGCCAACGTGGACCCAGTGGGGTATCAGAGCCTTTCGTCAGTGTGGCCAACCACAGAGAGAACATTTCCAGACAGAGCCTGGAGATACTTGACATGTCACCAAGTACCAACTATTGCAGGAAGGAAGCCAAAATTCCTCAGGTAAGGCTGTCAAGCATTCTGCAGAGCCAGTCCATCTCCCAACCCCAGAAAGATTCAATCGTGACCTGGGCTCTTGCTGGGGCTTCTTCATCTAGTGCTCATTAGTGTTTGGATTTCAGCTGTCCAGGTTCTCTTCGGAGTGTGGAAAGGTGGTCTTTATTATCTCTCTTCTGACTGGAAGAGCCCTGGCCTGGGTCACCGTACATTGGGAATGTACGTCAGAGATTTGCTTGGATTCAGAGGAATTTATGGCCTCCATGAGGAAGGTGCTCCATCACTCTGCCAGAGCCAGCCAACCCTCGGATCGCCTGATGCAGATTCAACAGGCGAAAGTCAGCAGCTGACCACAAGATTGAATTTTGGACCTTGGCCCAAGAGAATGGTTGGAACAAGGAGATCTTGACCGTGCTGTACCACCACAGACTCTGGGATGAACTGAAGGATGCCCTCGCCTTGGGAGAACCAGCCGAGGACTTAGAGGTTCTGAACAAACAATCCACTCCTCTCAATAATCGCCTGGCAGAGCATAACAGAAATGGGCTAGCCTCAGCCCTGACTCAGTGCATCGCTGTTCCCTCCCCCGATCTCAGACCATGACCAGCCCATCTCCTGTTCAGGATCCACTTGAACCCATGCAGGTTGGTTACACTAAACTCTTTGCCAATGAGAGGTCCCGGCATTGGAGTCAAGGTTACTCCCTTTACTCCAGGGAAGCAGGTCACCTACAGACTGAATGTCCGAAGCTTAAGCCACCCAGGGATTCTGGTTACATTCTGAAGGAAGAGTTCACTTGGGGTAAGAACTTGAGGAAGATGATGACTTTTGTGAACTCGGGGGCAGCAGGTGACATTCTGGATTTAGAAACCACCTGTCAGTTCGTCATACCGCTGCGAGAGTTGTCCAAAACTGTCTTGGATGGCCGACTGCTGGGTTCTAGGCAGTTGAGAATTGGGGAGCATGTGGACGACATTAGTTTCTACATTATCGACTCCCCACTCATCCCCCTGATCCTTGGGTATCCTTGACTGTCCCAGTATCCCAGTACAACTCATCCATGGACTGGAGGGAGGGGAGTATCATTGCCTGGTCCGGTCTTTGTAAGAGACTTTGTTTATGGCATGGTGTTCCAACACCCAGACGCCCTAATGACAAACAACCCATAAGGGGGCAGGCTTCACTTCAAGGGAACCTGAGACCTTCTGGAGACCTAGTTCAGTCCTCAAGAGCAGACAAGCCGCTTCTGACCAATGGGACAGTGTGAGCCCCAACACAATCCAGCTGGAATTCCATAGGAACTAGAAGAGGGAATTTCTAGGTCAGGAGAAGTCAAGGAGATGCCACACACACAGAAATTGCCAGGACCCTCAAGCTTATCAAGAGGAGATATTGGTGGCCCGAAATGATGAGAGAAGTTTGGCTGTATATGCAGGCCTGCAAGGTATGCACCTGGTACAAGGAGCCCTGTATCCAACCTCAAGGGCTCCTCCATCCCCTACCCAGTCCGAAGAGACATAAGGCACACATCTCCATGGATTTTGTTATGGCTCTCCCACCATTCAAGGGGAAGTTGGTCATCATGGTGATTGTTGATTGGTTTTCGAAAGCCTGCAAGTTCATTGCCCTGGAGCGGCTACCTTCCACAGTGGAGGTGGCCAAGATCATTTTGGACCAGGTCTTCAGGGTCCACAGATTCCCAGTGGCTATTGTCTCAGATCGTGGTCCACAATTCTCATCACATTTCTGGAGGGCTTTCTGGAAACTGATAGGAGCAACAGAAGAGCCTTTCCTCTGGGTTTCACCTGCAGTCCCACAGCCAGATAGAGTGGACCAACCAAGATTTAGTAAGTACCCTGAGATGCCTCAGAATGATTTGATAGGTGGTGTGACCATTTGATGTGAACAGAGATCACCCACAACACCTTACAGCACACAATACATGGGATGTCACTGTTCTGAGTACCAGTTTGGTTATCCTCCGCCTCTTTCCAGAACAAGAAGCCGAGTTCAGGTCCCTGCAGCAGAAGATGTTGTCCAAAGCTGCAAGGAGAAATGGATGAGGGCAAAAGAGATTTTGCTGGCTTCTACCCAGAGAGCGGAGACGAAGGCAAACTGAAGGAAAAGTCTGGGACCCACGTTACAGCCTGGGCTACAGGTCTGGATGTTCACTCATGATTTGCCTCTCTGAGTGGAATCTAGGAAGTTGGCACCCAAGTTCATTAGTCCCTTCAAGATCCTGAGGAAAGTAAATCCAGTGGCTTACACCTTGCAACTCCCCAAGACCCGACAGATCAACCCCACCTTCCACATCTCTAAATTAAATCCTGTCTGCACCAGCCCCTTAGCCCCATCACCATCCACCCTGCCACCACCCAGGTTTATCGAGGGAGATGGGTCTTCATGGAGAAAAAACTGCTGGACTCGCATACTGTTCGAGGTGTTTGGCAGTATCTATTGGACTGGGAGGAATTTGGACCGCAGGAAAAGTGCTGAGTGCCGGAAAGAGACATCTTGTATCTGACTCTCATCCACTCTTACCATCACCACCTCTCCGAGCAACCAGGGAGTTGGCCGTAGGGGAGAGGGCTCCTGTTATGAGACTCCCAACCATGCTAACTTCCAAAATTTAAACGTTCTTTCTCTGTGTAGTACCGATAGCTAGCGCAGGCTCTTTAAGGGCTTAGGATTCTCCCGTTAATTGATAATCATGCTTTGGGCACCAAAATTTGAATATTTAGGGAACACCTGAACATGGCTTCAGTGCTGAATTGTAAGCTTACCAGTGATTTCATCTAGTGTTTGCTTTGTGCTCAGTTTCTCAATCCCGTTTGAGGCAATGTACAGATCCCAGTCTCAGATAGTCCAGCATTTGTGTCCAAGCCATCCTCATCATGGGCTCTCATCACATTTTTAGAGTAGCTCATGGTTGAGCACACTACAGATTCAGCCATTCCAGATTGGGTGTTGTGTAATCAACCAAAATTAATTAGAGAGCTTAAGGTAAAAGAACCCTTGGGGGTAAGTAATCATAAAATGATAGAATTCACCACAAATTTGAGAAAGAGAGGCTAAACTCAGATGTATCAGTACTACAGTGGAGTAAAGGGAATTACAGAGGCATGAGAGAGTTGGCCAAAATTGATTGGAAAAGAACACTGGCAGGGCTGACGGCAGAACAGCAATGGCGAGAATTTACGGAAGCGATTTGGAAGCCACAGTATATGTACATCCTAAGAGGAAGAAGTTGTCTGAAGACAAAATGATACAACCATGGATAACAAGTGAAATCAAAGCCAACATAAAAGCTAAATAGAGGTCATATAATAGAACAAAAATTAATGAGAAATTAGAGGATTGGGAAGCTTTTAAAAACCAATAAGGCAACTAAAAAAGTAATTAAGGAGAAGATGGAATATGAAAGTAAGTTAGCCAACATTATAAAAGAGGATACCAAAGGTTTCTTCAGACACATAAAGTGTAAAAGAGGCAAGAGTAGATATTGGACCACTGGAAATGATGCTGGAGAGGTAGTAATGAGGGACAAGGAAATGGCAGATGAATGGAATAAGTGCTTGGCATCAGTCTTCACTGTGGAAGAGGCTAGCAGTATGCCAAAAATTCAAGAGAGTCAGGGGTCAGAAGTGTGTAATGTTGCTATTGCTAGGGAGAAGGTTTATGGAAACTGAAAAGTCTAAAGGTAGATAAGTCACCTGGACCACATGGAGTACACCCCCAAGGTTCTGAAAGAAACATAGAAACATAGAAAACAGGTGCAGGAGTAGGCCATTCGGCCCTTCGAGCCTGCACCGCCATTTATTATGATCATGGCTGACCATCCAATTCAGAACCCTGCACCAGCCTTCCCTCCATACCCCCTGATCCCCATAGCCACAAGGGCCATATCTAACTCCCTCTTAAGTATAGCCAATGAACTGGCCTCAACTGTTTCCTGTGGCAGAGAATTCCACAGATTCACCACTCTCTGTGTGAAGAAGGTTTTCCTAATCTCGGTCCTAAAAGGCTTCCCCTTTATCCTCAAACTATGACCCCTCGTTCTGGACTTCCCCAACATCGGGAACAATCTTCCTGCATCTAGCCTGTCCAATCCCTTTAGGATTTTATAAGTTTCAATCAGATCCCCCCTCAATCTTCTAAATTCCAACGAGTACAAGCCCAGTTCATCCAGTCTTTCTTCATATGAAAGTCCTGCCATCCCAGGAATCAATCTGGTGAACCTTCTTTGTACTCCCTTTATGGCAAGGGTGTCTCTCCTCAGATTAGGGGACCAAAACTGCACACAATACTCCAGGTGTGGTCTCACCAAGGCCTTGTACAACTGCAGAAGTACCTCCCTGCTCCTGCACTCAAATCCTCTTGCTATAAGTGCCAGCATACCATTCGCCTTTTTCACCGCCTGCTGTACCTGCATGCCCACTTTCAATGACTGTTGTATAATGACACCCAGGTCTCGTTGCACCTCCCCTTTTCCTAATCGGCCACCATTCAGATAATAATCTGTTTTCCTGTTTTTGCCACCAAAGTGGATAACCTCACATTTATCCACATTAGATTGGATCTGCCATGAATTTGCCCACTCATCTAACCTATCCAAGTCACCCTGCATCCTCTTAGCATCCTCCTCACAGCTAACACTGCCGCCCAGCTTCCTGTCATCCGCAAACTTGGAGATGCTGCATTTAATTCCCTCATCTAAGTCATTAATATATATTGTAAACAACTGGGGTCCCAGCACTGAGCCTTGCGGTACCCCACTGGTCACTGCCTGCCATTCTGAAAATGTCCCGTTTATTCCCACTCTTTGCTTCCTGTCTGCCAACCAATTCTCTATCCACATCAATACCATACCCCCAATAACATGTGCTTTAAGTTTGCACACTAATCCTCTGTGTGGGATCTTGTCAAAAGCTGTTTGAAAATCCAAATATATCACATCCACTGGTTCTCCCCTATCCACTCTACTAGTTACATCCTCAAAAAATTCTATGAGATTCGTCAGATATGATTTTCCTTTCACAAATCCATGCTGACTTTGTCCAATCATTTCACCGCTTTCCAAATGCGCTGTTATCACATCTTTGATAACTGACTCCAGCAGTTTCCCCACCTCTGACGTTAGGCTAACCGGTCTATAATTCCCCGGTTTCTCTCTCCCTCCTTTTTTAAAAAGTGGGGTTACATTAGCCACCCTCCAATCCTCAGGATCTAGTCCAGATTCTAACGAGTTTTGAAAAATTATCACTAATGCATCCACTATTTCTTAGGCTACTTCCTTAAGCACTCTGGGATGCAGACCATTTGGCCCTGGGGATTTCTCTGCCTTTAATCCCTTCAATTTACCTAACACCACTTCCCTACTAACATGTATTTCGCTCAGTTCCTCCATCTCACTGGACCCTCTGTCCTCTACTATTTCCGGAAGATTATTTATGTCCTCCTTAGTGAAGACAGAACCAAAGTAGTTATTCAACTGGTCTGCCATGTCCTTGTTCCCCATAATCAATTCATCTGCTTCTGTCTGTAAGGGACCTACGTTTGTCTTAACCAATCTTTTTCTTTTCACATATCTATAAAAGCTTTTACAGTCAGTTTTTATGTTCCCTGCCGGTTTTCTCTCATAATCTTTTTTCCCTTTCCTAACTAAGCCCTTTGTCCTCCTCTGCTGAACTCTGAATTTCTCCCAGTCCTCAGGTGAGCCGCTTTTTCTGGCTAATTTGTATGTTTCTTCTTCGGAATTGATACTATCCCTAATTTCCCTTGTCAGCCATGGGTGCACTACCTTCCCTGATTTATTCTTTTGCCAAACTGGGATGAACAATTGTTAGATGGAGGGGCAGGTAGTTTTGAGGAGTAGAGAGGCACAGGAGGACATAGACAGATTAGGAGAATTGGCAAAGAAGTGCAGATGGAATACAGTGTCAGGAAGCGCATGGTGATGCACTTTAGTACAAGAAATAAAAGAAATTGAGGAAAATTCAAAACTCTGAGGTGTAAAGGGACTTGGGAGTCCTTGTGTAGGTTCGCTGAAGGTTAATTTGCATGTTGAGTTGGTGGTAAGGAAAGCAACTGCAATGTTAGTATTAATTTCAAGAGAACTAGAATTTAAAAGCAAGGATGTAAAGTTGAGGCTTTATAAAGCATTGGTGAGGCCTCACTTGGAGTATTGTGAGCAGATTTGGGCCCTTTATCTAAAAATGAATGTGCTGAAACTGGAGAGGGTTCAAAGGAGGTTCATGAAAATGATGACAAGCCGTTCATTCTTGGAATATGAAGAGCATTTGATGACTCTGAGCTTGTATTCACTGGAATTCAGAAGAATGAGTGCTGACCTCATTGAAACCTAGCGAATGTTGAAAGAACTCAATATAGTGGATGTGGAGAGGACGTTTCCTATGCTGGGAGAGTCTAGGACCAGAGGGTACACCTTAGAATGGGAGGGGCATCCTTTTAAAATGGAGATGAGGAGGAATTTCCTTAGTGGTGAATCTGTGGTATTCATTGCCTCAGGCAATTCTGGAGGCCAAGTCAATGGGTACATTTAAGGCAGATGTTGATAGATTCTTGATTGGTCAGGGCATGAAGGGATACGGGGAGAGGGAAGGAGATTGGGGCTGAGAGGGAAATGGATCAGCCGTGTTGAAATGATGGAGATGATTCCTTGGGTCAAATGACCTAATTCTTCTAATATAGCTTATGATCTTATGGTCTAATCAGGAAAGCAGTAAAATACTACTTTTTTTTCTGTCTGTAATATAGGACATCTTGCAGCCAGTTGGTGGACCCACTATTATTCAATGTGATAAATATGGGTCTTTCACTTGACAAAGATTAGATCTCACATCTAATTTTCTTCAGATGAATGAGATCTTTGTAAGGTGCTTCCTATTGAATGGGATTAACTGCACACAGTTCTTCTTTCTAATACCCCCATCTTTAGACAAGCAACCTTGTTAACTGTCAAATCTTTCAGCCATTGTAAACAATTCAAATAATGAAACTTCAATGTATAATTCCTATCTAGTCATGAATGATTCTGCATAATTATTGTCATTCAGCAATCATTTACTCATTATAAATTTGTCAGTTATGTCATGGTCCAGATCAGGATCCCTTTAAATTTACCTTGTTTATGTTATGATCCGGACCATTGATTCCCTGTTTTCCTGTGTCCCTCGGCTTTGGTGATTAGAGGCAATTAATGCTCGGCTGAACCGGTAGTTTATAGACTCCGGCTTTTAGCCATTCGGCGCGGGAGCGTCTGCAAAGTCATCAAAGTCACGGCGTGCCGATATCATCTGGCCGCAGCAAGCCTAGTCTCTGCTGAAGCGAGTGCCAGTAATTCGCCCTTCCTCACCGGAGCAGCCCTGTCCAGTTACCTCACCGAAGCGAGCCTGCAAAGTGTCCTTATCAAGGTGGATCCATCAGTTAACCCGCCGGAGAGAATCAGGAGCCGCTGTCTACTGTTCCTGGGCCGAGTCTAGAGCTCGGCGCTACCCGGAAGTTCCAAGCACCGTGTCCTGGCTCTGGCGGCATTCAAGTACCATGTCCAAGTCCTGGTCCTGGCGGCATCCAAGTACCAAGTTGAGTCCTGGTCCTGGCGGCATCTGAGTACCTAGTCAAGTCCTGGCCCTGGCGGTCTGTGATTCCTGTCCTACCCCCCTGTCTGAATCCCTTCTCTGCCCCGCTCGCCTCTAGCCCTCGTCTGCAGCCCTCGCCTGCACTTCAGTCTAGTTCTATCATCGGAGCTAGATAGGTACTGTCTGGCGTTCTTTCGTGTTGGTCTTGTCTTGTCCTCACCTCCGTGGGGTAAGTCTGGCCATCTTGCCGTTGCCCCACGGGGAGACATGTCTTGTCCTTGCCTCTGTGGGGTAAGTCAGGCCGTCTTACCGTTGCCCCACGGGGGGTCATGTCTTGTCTTCTCTTGTCCTCACCTCCGTGGGGTAAGTCAGGCCATCTTGCCGTTGCCCCAGGGGGTCATGTCTTGTCTTCTGTTGTCCTCACCTCCGTGGGGTAAGTCTGGCCGTCTTGCCGTTGCCCCGCGAGGGGTCATGTCTTGTCTTGTCTCGTCCTCACCTCTGTGGGATAAGTCAGGCCGTCTTGCCGTTGCCCCGTGGGGGGTCATGATTCCCGGCCCTATGTCTTGTACCCAAGGAGGGGTCCCGGCTCTCTGTTCTGTGTGTGAGTCCCGGCCCTATGTCCTGTACCCAAGGAGGGGTCCCGACTCTGTGTTATGTGTATGTGTCCATGGTTCCATGTACCTGCTCTCCCGAGCCCGAGGCTCTGTGTTCCCATGTTCCTCCTCTCCCTCGCCCATGTCATGTCCATGCCTGGTTCTGGGGTCCGAGCCCGAGGCAAGACCCAGGTACTGGGTCCTTGCCCAGTCTCGGGCTCGGAGTCCATACCCTAGCCTCTTCATGTCTCCTCTAGTTCTGGGATCCAATTCTGAGTCCTAGCCCAGATCCCTAGTCCCAGCCTAGTCGTAGTCCTGAATCCTTGTCCAGGTCGCTATTCCTACTCCTGCCTTGTCCTCCCGGTATCGAACTATAAACTAAATCTAATTAACCTCACAAGATGTGTCTTGCATTTGGGTCCACCCTTGCTCCCAATGCCCCGCCATTGTGACAAGTTATTTGCAAAAAATCTTGTAATAAGATTATTTTAGAAATACACAAATGATTTATAGTTTAATAACCCTGGATTACTGGTTGCATCCTGGCTGTTGTCAATATCAATCACTGAGATTATTAACTAGTCTAAAACTACTATAAATAACCAGATTGCATTAATTAGAGGTCTTCAATATTGTGCTCTAGACTGTATAGAGAATAAAGACTCAGCATTCAACCATTCCACTGAGGTAAACATCCTCTTTGGTTGGTATTATGGGAATTTCAGTACATTGCTTGGGATAAATGAGTGTAGGGGTCCATTATGGAGATCAATGAAAAAGTGACCAGTTGGTATAACAGGGTTGACTCTAACCCCACGTTATGTATGAATATCTTCATCATTATCGAAACTCATCAACATAAAGTAACTTCTGCTGCATCCTTACTGCAACCAAGCTAGCTCCTAGCAAAGTAATTCCACCAGCTGTTGCCCCTTAATCCAGGGGTTTATTCTCTCACATATACAGTTTAGAGGAGGTGACAAAGATAAATGGTGAGGATAAGTTAGATGAGGTATGCATTGACTTTAGGACAGCATTCAAGAAAGATGGTCCTGGTTGAATCCAGTGATCAAATCCTGATAGACAGAGGGTAATAGTGGAGAGGTGTTATTCTGACTGGAGGCCAGTGACTAACAGTGCTCTGCAAGGATCAAATGTAAAGAGACAGTTCATTGCAGTGGGATTGTGCAGTTCCAGCTCACAGCTCCCTGAAAGTGAATACACAGGTTGCTAGTGTGGTAAACAAGTAAAGGTATACAGTGTGTGTTGCCTTTAATAGGCGAGGCAGTGAGTTCACGAGTCAGGGAAATTGCTTTGCAACTTTATAAATCTCTAGTTAGGCCATTTCTAGAGCATTGCATTCAACCATTACAGGAAGGATGAAGAGGGTGTTGGCTGGATTACTGTAGAGGGTATGTGCTAGAAGGAGAGGTTGGACAAACTTGGGTTGTTTTCTCTAGAGTGGTGCAGGCTTAGGGGAGATATAATAGAGGTTTATAAAAGTTACAGATATACCACCAGTTTATTTTCTTTCCACTGAAATATCGAGCACTTTAGGGCATATACCTGTGGTGAGACGGGGAAATTCAGGGGAGGTATGCAGGAAATCAGAGCGGTGGGTGCCTCGCATGGTGGCGGAGCAAATATGATAGTGTTTGTGGAAGCTGTCAGACAGACACGTAAGTGTACAGTCGATGGAAAGATATGGACATTGTGTGGAGAGAAGGGACTAGTTTACATGGGTATTTCATTACTAATTTAATTAGTTTAGCACAACATTGTGGGCCAAAGGGTCTTTACCCATAGTGTAATGTTCCATTTTCTAAGCTCCATGCTGGGACCACTACTGTCTGTGATATATATCATACTGTCAGCATCCTTTCCAGCAGATCTTGTGGAGTTTGTGATGATCTCCATGTTTGAGACTCACAGCAACAAACAAACTTTCGATTGTACAACTATAGTTGCTCAATAAGCTGAGTTCTCCAGCATTATAAGACAAAGACATTAAGGCAGTTCCCATTCCCAGTTTCCTCCTCTGCCCGCAGAGCTTACATTGATTTACTCAGAGGAGGGCCTTCTTTCCCTGGTCCTTGCCTGTGAGCTTGGATACGGGGCGTCTAAAACTGGTTAGGAATGAGCATTTTGAGTGAGAAAGCTAAAGAAATGGTGATGGGGTTGGTGAGGTACAGTCTGTGGGTTGATAGAACTTAGAACAGTACAACACAGGAACAGGTCATCTGGCCTACAATGTTGTACCAACCATCTAAAAAGCAAATTAAAAACATCCAAACACTTCTCACTCCTACATTAACAATGTTAACATCCCTCCATTTTCTTTACATCCTTGTGCCTATTCAAACGTCTATTAAAAGCCTCCAATGTATTTGCCTCTACCACCAGACCAGGCAGCACATCCAGACATCCACCACTCTCTGAGTAAAAATACTTACCCCTTGAACCTATCCCCCTTGCCTTTAATGCATGCCCTCTGGTATTAGACATTTCTACTTTGGGAAACAGATACTCTCTGTCCACTCCGTCTTTGCCTCTTATAATATTGTAAACCTTTATCAGATCTCCACTCCAGAGAAAACAGCCCAAGTTTATCCAGCCTCTCATGATACCACATGCCCTCGAAACCAGGCAGCATCCTGGTAAACCTCTTCTGCACCCTCTCCAAAGCCTCAACATCCTTCCTATAGTGGGGCAACCACAACTGTATGCAGTACTCCAGATGTGGCCTAAGTAGAGTTTTATGAAATTTCAACATAACCTCTTGACTTTTGAACTCTGTGCTTTGACTCATAAAAGCAAGTGTTCCATAAGCGCTCCACACGACCGTATCAACCTGTGTAACCACTTTCATGGAGCTATGAATTTGAATCCCAAGATCTTGGCTCAGCAAAACTGGTAAGGATTTTAACCCCAGCAGTTGTAGTGCCCTGGTAAAGGTTTCACTGCTAACATTGTAGGGTATTTCATGTAATGGTCTTTCTGTAGAAGCAGTGTTTGGGTTAGTGCTAGAGATAACAGATACTGAGGAATATGACCTATCCAATCAGGAGAGAAGTCTGGGGGAGCTGGGTTTTTTGTGCTTGACATTAGTGTGAGCCTTTGTCTTTCTTTGATGGGAGATGAAGAGAGAAGATGCTGGAGAGAACCGATCGTAGGATTCAATCCGGTGGGGACTGCGATTCGATAGAGCAGGTGCAGGAGTCGACTGAGGGTCGGTGAGTATAACTTTTAGAAGAGTTGCGCTCCAACCTGCACACATTTGATTGTTTAATTATAATGGGCCCTTTTTTTTCTTTCTTTTCTTAATTTACTCTTTAGTTAAATTAGCATTCATAAATATACTTCCTTTAATTGCATGCAGCTTGCAGTCTGTTACTCCTTGGCAACAACCTGGAACAGGGCGGCAAATCACACAGCATTCACACAAACCAGGGCTTGGGTGCGAAAGACATCCCAATCTCATGGACTTGGTGGGACCAGAGTGATTATACCCTAGACGTACGAGGCCGGAGAACATGGGCTTCTCAGCGTTGAGTTGGAAACTGCCAGCGAGGGATAACAAGCCATTTCCTGAGACACCCGGAAAGAAAGGAAGTTCACAGAGTACTGTCTCCTTGTATTTGGCCTACCTAAGTGCAACACCTCACATTTATCTCAGTTAAACTCCATCTGCCATTTCTGCAACTGATCCATATTGTACTGTATTCTTTGCCAATTTTTTACACTATCAAGAGCTCCACCAATCTTGGTATCATCTGCAAACTTACTAACCCACCCATCTACATTTTCAGCCAGGTCTTTTAAAAACATCACAAACAGCAGACGTCCCAGCACAAATCCCGACAGAACCCCACTAATTCCAGCTCAAATAAGTGCCTTCAACTGCTACCCTCTGCAAGCCAGCTCTGAATCCAATCAGCCAAATTCACTGCAGATCCCATGCATCTTAATTTTCTGGATTAGCCTCACAATGCAGGACTTTGTCAAATGACTTACTAAATTCCATGTAGACAACATCCACTGCCCTACCCTCATCAATCTCTCTTGTCACCTTGTCAAGGACAGGATGGAAGCCACGTGTATATAGATCTGTCACTTTATAATATTAGAAACATAGAAAAACATAGAAAACCTACAGCACAATACAGGCCCTTCAGCCCACAAAGCTGTGCCGAACATGTCCTTACCTTAGAAATTACTTAGGGTTACCCATAGCCCTCTATTTTTCTGAATTCCACGTACCTGTCCAGGAGTCTCTTAAAAGACCCTATCGTATCCACCTCCACCATCGTCACCGGCAGCCCATTCCACCCACTCACCATTCTCTGCGTTTATAGCTTACCCCTGACATCTCCTCCTAACCTGCTTCCAAGCACCTTAAACCTGTGCCTTCTCGTGCTAGCCATTCCAGCCCTGGGAGAAAGCCTCTGACTATCCACATGATCAATCCCTCTTATCATCTTATACCCCTCTATCAGGTCACCGCTCATCCTCCATCGCTCCAAGGAAAAAAGGCCGAGTTTGCTCAACCTATTCTCATAAGGCATGCTCCCCAATCCAGGAAACATCCTTGTAAATCTCCTCTGCACCCTTTCTATGGTTTCCACATCCTTCCTGTACTGAGGCGACCAGAACTGAGCGCAGTACTCCAAATGGGGTCTGACCAGGATCCTATATAGCTGCAACATTACCTCTCAGCTCCTAAACTCAATCCCACAATTGGTGAAGGCTGATGCACTGTTTGCTTTCGTAACTTTCTTACTTGTGGGTACAATCAGGCAATCCTATTGACACATGTTGAAACTGAAAACTCAGTGCATGCAGTTCGGCTTTAAGTAAAGTTCAGAACACAGTGGTGACAATCTTTACCCCAGATTAGGGGACCCTAAAATTAGAGGGCATAGGTTTTAAGGTGAGAGTGAGAAGATTTAAAGGGAACCCAAGATGCTAGTTTTACACCGAGAGGATGGTAGGTACAGTATGTGGATCAAGTTGCTGGAGGAAGTGGTAGAGGCTGACATAATCTCAATGTCTAAAAGAGATTCAGACAGGTACATGAATAGGAGACGATTTGAAGGTCACGGACCAAATGCAGGCTAATGAGACTAGTTTAAGTAGACACCTTGGTCAGCATGGATGAGTTGGGCTGAATGGCCTGTTCCTGAGCTGCATAACTCTGTGACTCTGTCTGTAACATTTACCCTTCCCTTACGATGAAGATGACTGTTTACTATTGTTAATACATGCAATGCATCAGAACTTGCATCCCTACCACTGCTCTTTCCAATGGTCAAATGTTATCAGCAATGGATATAAATCACCATAAATAAGAATAAATAATCACATCCCTAGGAGAGCCATTAACAAGTATTATTTCTTTGGCCAAGAAATTAAAGAGTCTGTACAATTAATCATTAAACATACATATTGAATTGAACTCAGTAGCTTTTCAATTTTTAATGTCATAGTCATATACCATGGGCCAAGTTTCATTATTCTTATTTAATTCGGGCATATTAAATTCCAAATAAACTGATTCCAAAGCTCCGGAACCTGGGCCTTAGCATTCAGATCTGCAGCTGGATCTTCAACTTCCTCGCAGACAGGACCCAGGGTGTAAAAATAGGGGACAAGCTCTCCTCTACAATCACTCTGAGCACCGGTGCCCCACAAGGCTGTGTACTCAGCCCCCTGTTGTACTCACTGTACACCCATGATTGTGTAGCCAAGTTTCCATCGAACTCAATATATAAGTTTGCTGATGACACCACAATTGTAGGCCGTATCTCGGGAAATGATGATTTTGAGTACAGAGAGGAAATTAAGAACCTGGTGGCATGGTGCGAAGACAATAACCTATCCCTCAACATCAGCAGGGTGAAGAAATTGGTTGTTGACTTCAGAAGGACTCGCGGACCAGACGACCCCATTTATATAGGTGATGCGCAAGTGGAACAGGTCAAAAACTTTAAGTTCCTCGGGGTCAATATCAATTGAACCTGCATCTTTCACTTCCGCTGGTAGCTCAATGATAGGACCAGAGGGCAACTTCTTAGCTCATCTGCAAAACAGTTTAAATTCTTCTCTTTAATGTCTCTTCTTTCCTTTTCAAGGTGGCCGGGGTCCTGTTGAAGTCTGTGATCTACAACTGTGGCCAAACTGAGGTTCTTCACGGTGGTGGATTCCTGCTTTCAGAGCTTGCCAAGCAGCCTAGCGTTTTTGATATCTCCAGGAGCAGCCTGGAAGACGTACACCTTCAGACTGTGGCCCTGCTGCCCTGTGGATGCACCAATTCCTCACCGATATTGCCAAATGAAGCATTGCAGGAGATCAGAACATCGAGATAGTAGTGTACATGCTGTCGAAATAAGCAACACTGTTGACTGTAACATCAATACAGGGAGCCTTTCGCCTGCCCTGTCGCCATGGCTACAGTGATACCTCTGTCTCCCTCGTTAGTAAGAGAGGATGAACCTGTGGGATGTCCTAGTGTTGGGGATGAACAATGGGACTTATGGTAGACTCTAGATTAGTGGTCACCAGCCTCTTTAAGCCCAAGATCCCCTACCTCGACCTTAGTGAAAGGCAAGATCTACCTACTGAATAGTTTAGAGAAAAAACAGCTCAGATTGCTCTTCCAATTTGAGGCCCTTTATTTGGGCTAAGTGTATTTGAATTACACAAAATACGTTTGTCAATCTTTCAAATTAATTCAAACAAGAAAACACTGACTAGCATATCAAACAGCCCATAGCTGTCTTTCTTTAAGAATATTTCAATACTTCACACCTTTAATTCTAAGTTTCATTATTTAATTTTATTTCAACATGAAAAATAAATGAATAAAAATTGACCGTTGCACTCAGTGTGATGACTGGGGCTGAATACTTTCTGCTAGTTCCCTGAAATTTGGCTCATAACTACAGACAGCCAGTCTGAGACAGTCTGTGAGGTGTCTGTCAGTAAGACAGCTCCTGTACTTAGATTTAATAATTTTCATCTGTGAAAATGCAATTTCACATAGATAAGTTGACCCAAAGTAGGCACTGACTTTTAGTGCTATAAAACCAACGCGCACACCGCGCATTGCTGGGGCCCCATCAGTAGTAATTGCCACCCGTTTATGAATGGGGATGTCATTTTCACAGACATATTTTTTAAACTCATTGGAAGTATCCTCACTTCTCGTTCTCTCCTTTAATTGCAAAAGAGTGAGGAAGTCCTCCTTTGTTGTAAAATCCTAGAAAGCCATTCTGACAAATACAACAAACTGAGCTGTTTGCATTACATCCAGGGATTCATTGAACTGTAGTGAAAAATATTCACAGAGTGACAAGTCCTTTCATACTTGTCAATCCTTGTCCTCTGACAGTGAATCCACCCTCCTTGTCACTGTTGCAGGGCCAAGCGGTATACTATGTATTGCGGTTGTGATGTCGTTTTTGTTTTTAAAGTCATTAAAAACAGTCTCGCGGTAATGGCCATTGCTTCCTTGAATAAATCGCCATCTGTAAAAGGCTTCTTTGTGTTTAGCTAAAAGGTGACTTACACGAAATGATGCTTCAATAGCAGCCTTATTTTGAGCAGCATGTTTTGTGAAAAACGATCGCTGGGCCTTCAACCCCGATTTCAGTTCCTCAAATTTCCAGGCACTTTCCTATTTGGGGGGTAAGTGTCTTTAAATTTCTGGTGGTTGGTGTTGTGATGCCGCTCCAGATTCCCTCTTTTAGTCAGTGCTTGTGTTTGGTGGCACAACATACTCACACACTTGTCTTTCACCAAGGTAAATAGAAATTCCTCTTCCCATTCTGGATGGAATTTGTATGTTTTCACTTTCTTTTGTGGAGCCTCTGCCAAGCTATCAGGATATCACCAGCGAGTGCTGTATATTGATGTTTGCGACAGTCTGTACTCTTATCTAATCTAATTGGTCACTTTGATGCAGCACAATCTACGCTGAAAACGCGGTGCATGGCGGGGGAGCTATACACATGTGCACTGGGCAGAAGGAACGGAAATAAAACCTGCAACCCGGAAACAATCTCTCTTTACAAACAGCTTTCAGTAGCAGAAGTATTGCTATATTACCATTATCCTAATTAGTATTACTTATTTTTATAATGCTCATATTACAACAGTATTTGTGAATTTATTTTTGATTTTTTCGGGATCTACGGGGAAGTCTCAAAGGTCGAATGGTCAATCACGATCGACGGGTTGGTGACCACTACTCTAAATCATTGTGGATCAATACACAATGCTATAAACTTTCAATACACATCAAATTTTTATTCCAGTCATTGAAAAGGACTTACAGCTGGCAGCTGTGAATGTCAACATTTTATCCTGGAAATCCACGTCACATGTGTGCTGTGAGCTGAAGGCAAGCTGAGTGAGATTTTATAGGGAAATCAAGGCTTACCTGTTATTCCTGAGTCACCTTTAAAGTTTATTCACAACACATGTCACAGGCATTGCTATTAAGACAGGCATTTATTGTTCATCCTAAATTGGCCCTTGAAGAGGTGGTGGTAGCCATCTTAACACCACTGTAGTCTTTCCTCTGAAGGTACTCCCAGAGTGCTGTTGACACGAGAGTTCCTGGACTCACACCCAGCGACAAGGACAGACCACCTGACAGAAATTGGGAGTCCACTTCATCAAACACCTCCAGTCTGTCTGCAGCAAAAGGTGGGATTTCCCAGTGCCCACCCGACTTACCATTCCCATTTTAACATGTTGGTGCACGGCCTCCTCTACCATCATGATGAAGCCTCCTGCTGGAGAGAGCAACAACACCTCATATTCCATCTGAGTAGCCTCCAGCATGAAGGCATGGACATCAATTTCACTAACTTCCGATAATTTTTCCCTCTCCCCCTTCTCTCTTTTTTCCATTCCCTATTCTGGTTACATCTTCTCTTATGGCCTGTCCAACACCTTCTACTGCCACTACTCCTTCCCTTTCTTCCATGATCCATGTCACTCCTATTAGATTCCCTCTTCTTTACCTCTTCCACCATTCTCTGCAGATAGGTCCATACATGGCCTCCCCAACTGCCATGTTGAGGCTAAACTCAGGTTGGAGGAGCAACAATACATATACTGTCTGGGTAGTCTCCAGCCCCTTGTTATGAACATTGAATTCCAACTTCTGGTAATTCCCTCCCCCTCCCTTCCCCCCTCCCAGTTTCACTCTGCCCCGTCCCCCAGCTGCCTACCACCTCCCTCATGGTTTCGCCTCCTTCTACTACCCATTGTGGTTTCCCCTATTCCTTCTTCACCTTTCTTACCTATCCCCTTCCCCACCCCTTTATCTTTTCCCTTGCTGGTTTTTCACCTGGCACCTACCAGCCTTCTCCTTCCCACCCTCCCCCCACCTTTATAGGGCCTCTGCCCCTTCCCTCTTCAGTCCTGACGAAGGGTTCCGGCCCGAAATGTTGACTGTTCATTTCCACAGATGCTGCCTGACCTGCTGAGTTCCTCCAGCATGTTGTGAGTGCTCCTGTATTTATGCTTTGGTGCTCCACTATGAATTTCCTTTAAGGTGTGCCTACCTGGTAGAAATATAAATCTTCTCACCATCAGTTCAATGAGGGCCTCTCTTATTGCTCTCCCTCTGTGATCGCCGCTGTTCCCTGACTCTTTGATCAAGTGCTCACCAAGACTCACTATCCATACGTCCTTCCCGGAAACTCGTCTCCGCTGCCACCTTGTGCCACATGGCTTCCAGCTCTGTTTCCAGGCCTCCCAGTTTGAGTCCAACGGGGTACTTGCATTCGATTGACTGCTTCTCCTGCCACTTCTCCCGCCACTTCTCCCACACCAGATCCTACATGACATGTGGAGATAACTGCAGACCCTGTCCCTGTCCCTGTCTGTCTGTCTGTCTGTCTCTCTCTCTCTCTCTGCCACAGCTCCAGGCACCCCCCACCACTTGCCACCAACCTCTCCAACACTTCATCGTCTACCAGATCCATGCTGTCAACAACTGTGTTTCCTCCTTCCTCACATCCAAGAAGAATCAAACATTTGCCCACTGCAGACCATGGCCCCTGCCACCTCAGCCTCAACCACCTGTAAGCCACAGATACCACCATCTCCAGCTATGGTTATGATGGCTGCATGCAGACCACAGCTCTAGCTGCCTCCATCTCCCGCTTTGACTCCCCTCGGTTGCCTTCACCTCCAGGCCAAGACCTCTGCTTATTTCCATTGGGTCCTATGGCCCCTCTTCTTCCACCACTACTCCCCACCAACTCTAAGTCTCTCAGGCTTCCCTCTACTCCTCATTACCCCCTTTATTCCTAGGAACTCCAATCTTCCTTCAACTCCGCTTTTCCTGAGCACTCTAATCCTCCCCTCTCCTCTGACCACCCCAACTCTCTAACTTCCTGACCCAAGCTCCAGTCTCTGCTGTGTCTTCACCATCGCCTCCAACCTTCCTCTCTGAGGCAGAACACCGTAATCCAGTGGGGTCCTCGCCTGCCATGACACCAAGTTCTTCTTCCGTTGCCTCCATCTCAAAGCTTACTTTTTTGGCAAGATTTCACCACTAATCTTCAGCCCTTCTCCTCTTCTTGGACTCCCTGCTCTGGTCATCTGCACACTCTGGATCTTACCATCTCTAATTGTCAATGAAGTATCAGTATGTCATCTTCAACACTCCTCCTTCCTACTCGAACCTCACGCCCTCTGAACACACTGCCCTCCACTCTCTCCCCACCAATCGTAACCTCATCATCAAACCTGCAGAAAAGGGAGGTGTTGTGTAGTGTGGTGGACTGGTCTCTCCCTTACTGAGCCCAGGCGGCAACTCTCAGACATTTCCTCTTACTTACCCCTTGAACAGGACCTCACTAAAGAGCATCAGGCCGTTGCTTCCTGCACTCATCGACTCTCGAGGTCTCCCACGCACTGCCTCCAATTTCACTGTTCCTTTACCTTGCAAAGCTCATTTCTACCTCCTATCCAAGATCCAAAAACCTGACTGTCCAGGTAGGCCCATTGTTCCTTCCCCACTGAACTCATGTCCACATATTCCATTTTGTCCCCCTTGGTTCAGTTGCTTCCCACCTATATCTGAGACACTTCACATGTTCTTGATCTCTTCAACCACTTTATGTTCCCTGGTCATGACCGCCTCATTTTTACTATGGATATATGCACCTCCATCCCTCATCAAGCAGGCCTTAAACCTCTCCACTTCTCTCTTGACAACAGACCCGACCAACTATTCTTCACTACCACTGTCCCCTGTCTGACAGAACTGGCCTTACCCTCAACAATTTCTCTTTCAGCTTCTCCCACTTTCTCCAAACCCAAGGTGTAGCCAAGAGCACCTGCATGCACCCCAGATATTGTATGCCTGCGTTTTCATTGGCTCTGTGGAGCAATCCATGTTCCAAACCTTTCCAATGCTCCCCAACTCTTTCTCCAGTACACTGACAACTGGATTGATGCTGCTTCCTGCACCCATGTTGAACTCTTAATTTTATCAATTTTGCCTCCAGCTTCCACCCTGCCCTTAAATTTGCTTGGTCCATCTCAGACACATCTCTCTCCTTTCTCAGTCTCTGGAGACAGACTATCAGGAGAGAGGAGAAGATGGCGGTGCGACGAGGCGCGCGTGGCTGTTCCAAATGATAACAATATGTGTTAACTAAGATGCCGTGCACAATCCTGATTTGATGGAGACAGACATGAAGAAGCACGGAGGAACACCTGGAGAAACTTCTGAAATGCCCGCTTCACTGTTGCTGCTACTGTGCGATCGAGAATCTCCAGAGGGGAAGGCCCCAAATCCTCGGCTTTGCCTGTTGCTGGGGCCGGGGTCGAAGCACTCGGCAGAGATGGTGCTCGGTGCTCGGTGTCAGAGAGCTCATTGGAGGCTCGGAGTTTTCGGACGGACTCGGAGTCGGACTGTGGTCGGATGCTTCTGGGATGCTGCATCGGCAAGTTTACGGCACTGGAGGTTCACCGTCTGCGTGTGATGATGGGACTTTCCAGAGACTTTGAGACTTTTACCATGCCCATGGTCTGATTTTATCAAATTATGGTATTGCTTTGCACTGTTGTAACTATATGTTATAATTATGTGGTTTTTGTCAGTTTTTAAGTCGATTTGTCATGTGTTTGTCATGGGCTTTGGCTTCAACGGGATTAGGTGGTAATGGGAAGAGGCGTTTTTTTCCTTTTGGCGAATTGGCCCGGACAGACAGGAACAGCAGGGCTCTCACAGCTAACGGTTTAAAAAGTTCGTCTGTTGGTGAGGTAAGTGGGTGAGTAGACTTACTTTTCCTGTTTCATTCCTGTAGAATTAGGTAGCATGCCTGCAGGGTTAGCGCTTTGTTCAGGGTGTCAGATGTGGGAATCTTGGGAGACCTCCAGCCTCCGTGATGGCCACATCTGCGCCAGGTGCACCGAGATGCAGCACCTCAGAGACCATGTTAGGGATCTGGAGCTACAGCTTGATGACCTACTGCTTATCAGGGAAAGTGAAGAGGTGATAGACAGGAGCTGCAGGGAGGTAGTCATCCCTAGGCTACAGGGGTCAGAGAACTGGGTGACTGCCAGGAGAAGGAAGGAAAATGCCCGGCTGTCCCCCTCAGCAATCAATATCTTGTTCTGGATGCTGTTGAGGGGGATGATCTGACAGGGGACGCCCACGGAGACCGGGTCTCTGGCACTGAGCCTGGCGCTGTTGTGCAGGAGGGAAGGAGGGAGAAGAGAAATGTGGTAGTCATAGGAGATTCCATAGTCAGGGGAACAGGCAGGAGATTCTGTGAGCCTGATAGAGAAACCTGCATGGTGTGTTGCCTCCCAGGTGCCAGGGTATGGAATATTCTGAAGGAGAGGGCGAGCAGCATGGTACATGTTGGTACCAATGACATAGATAGGATAAGGGAGAAGGTCCTGAAAAAGAGATTTCTGGGAGTTAGGAAGGAAGCTGAGAAGCAGGACCTCCAGGGTAGTAATCTCAGGATTGCTATCTGTGCCACGTGCTAGCGAGGGCAAGAATAGTAGGATCAGGCAGATGAATGCATGGCTGAGAGACTGGTGCAGGGGGCAGGGCTTCAGATTCTTGGATCATTGGGATCTCTTCTGGGGGAAGTATGACCTGTTCAAAATGGACAGGTTACACCTGAACCTGAAGGGGACCAATATCCTGGCGGGAAAGTTTAATAGAGCTGTTAGGGAGTGTTTAAACTAATTTGGCAGGGGGATGGGAACCGGAACGATAGAGCGGAGGAAGGGGAAAACAGAAATAAATCTAACATAGTGAGCAGTAAAGATGTCAGGAAAGACAGGCAGGAAATGGGGCAAATTTGTAGCCATTGGGATGAGTTGCAGTGCAATAAAGTTGCAGTGAAATCAAAGCGAAAAATACCAAATACTGGTCTTAAGGTGTTATACTTAAATGCACACAGCATAAGGAATAAGGTGAATGATCTTGTCGTACGGCTACAGATTGGCAGCTATGATATTGTGGCCATCACTGAGACCTGGCTAAAGGATACATGTCTATGGGAGCTGAACGTACAAGGATACACGGTGTATCGGAAGGATAGGAAGGTAGGCAGAGGGGGAGGCATGGCTTTATTGGTAAGAAATGATATTAAATCATTAGAAAGAGGTGACATAGGATTGGAAGGAGCTGAATCTTTATGGGTTGAGCTAAGAAATAGCAGGGGTAAAAGGACCCTGATGGTAGTTATTTATAGGCCTCCAAACAGCTGCAGTGATGTGGACTACAAATTACAACAGGAAATAGAAAAGTCTTGTCAGAAGGGCAGTGTTATGATAATTGTCAGGGATTTTAACATGCAAGTGGATTGGGAAAATCAGGTCGGCACTGCATCTCAAGAGAGAGAATTTGTAGAATGTCTGCGAGATGGCTTTTTAGAACAGCTTGTTATCGAGCCCACTAGGGGATCGGCTGTACTGGATTGGGTATTGTGCAATGAACTGGAGGTGATTAGAGAGATTGAGGTGAAGGAACCCTTAGGAGGCAGTGATCATAACATGATTGAGTTCACTGTGAAATTTGAGAAAGAGAAGCTGAAATCTGATGTGTTGGCGTTTCGGTGGAGTAAAGGAAATTATAGTGGCATGAGAGAGGAACTGGCCAAAGTTGACTGGAAAGGGACACTAGCAGGAAGGACGGCAGAGCAGCAGTGGCTGGAGTTTATGTGAGAAGTGAGGAAGGTGCTAGACAGGTATATTCCAAAAAAGAAGAAATTTTCGAATGGAAAAAGGATGCAACCATGGCTGACGAGAAGTCAAAGCCAAGGTTAAAGCAAAGGAGAGGGCATACAAGGAAGCAAAAATTAGTGGGAAGACAGAGGATTGAGAAGTTTTTAAAACCTTACAAAAGGAAACCAAGAAGGTCATTAAGAGAGAAAAGATTAACTATGAAAGGAAGCTAGCAAATAATATCAAAGAGGATAGTAAAAGCTTTTTCAAGTAGATAAATCGTAAAAGACAGGTGAGAGTAGATATAGGACCAATAGAAAATGATGCTGGAGAGATTATAATTTGAAATAAGGAGATAGTGGAGGAACTAAATGAGTATTTTGCATCAGTCTTCACTGAGGAAGACATCAGCAGTATACCGGACACTCAAGGGTGGCAGGGAAGAGAAGAGTGCGCAGTCACAATTACGACAGAGAAAGTACTCAGGAAGCTGAATAGACTAAAGGTCGATAAATCTCCTGGACCAGATGGAATGCACCCGCGTGTTCTGAAGGAAGTAGCTGTGGAGATTACGGAGGCATTAGCGATGATCTTTCAAAAGTCGATAGATTCTGGCATGGTTCCGGATGACTGGAAGATTGCAAATGTCACTCCGCTATTTAAGAAGGGGGCAAGGAAGCAAAAAGGAAATTATAGACCTGTTAGCTTGACATCAGTGGTTGGGAAGTTGTTGGAGTCGATTGCCAAGGATGAGGTTACTGAGTACCTGGAGGCATATGACAAGATAGGCAGAACTCAGCATGGATTCCTTAAAGGAAAATCCTGCCTGACAAACCTATTACAGTTTTTTGAGGAAATTACAAGTAGGCTAGACAAGAGAGATGCAGTGGATGTTGTATATTTGGATTTTCAGAAGGCCTTTGACAAGGTGCCACACATGAGGCTACATAACAAGATAATAGCCCATGGAATTACGGGAAAGTTACATATGTGGGTAGAGTGTTGGCTGATTGGCAGGAAACAGAGAGTGGGAATAACGGGATCCGATTCTGGTTGGCTACCGGTTACCAGTGGTGTTCCACAGGGGTCCATGTTGGGGCCGCTTCTTTTTACATTGTACATCAACGATTTGGATTATGGAATAGATGGCTTTGTGGCTAAGTTTGCTGATGATACGAAGGTAGGTGGAGGGGCCGGTAGTGCTGAGGAAACAGAGTCTACAGAGAGACTTGGATAGATTGGAAGAATGGGCAAAGAAGTGGGAAATGAAGTACAATTTTAATATATTGTTGGAAATACAATGTTGGAAAGTGTATGGTTATGCACTTTGGCAGAAGAAATAAATGGGCAGATTATTATTTAAATGGGGAGAGAATTCAAAGTTCTGAGATGCAAAGGGACTTGGGAGTCCTCGTGCAGGATACCCTTAAGGTTAACCTCCAGGTTGAGTCGGTGGTGAAGAAGGCCAATGCAATGTTGACATTCATTTCTAGAGGAATAGAGTATAGGAGCAGGGATGTGATGTTGAGGCTTTATAAGGCGCTGGTGAGACCTCACTTGGAGTACTGTGGGCAGTTTTGGTCTCTTTATTTAAGAAAGGATGTGTTGACGTTGAGGGTTAACATATGAGGAACGTTTGTCCGCTCTTGGACTGTATTCCTCAGAGTTTAGAAGAATGAGGGGAGACCTCATGGAAACAATTCAAATGCTAAATGGCATGGACAGAGTGGATGTGGCAAAGTTGTTTCCTATGATGGGGGAGTCTGGTACGAAAGGGCATGACTTAAGGATTGAAGGGCGCCCATTCAGAACAGAGATGCGAAAAAATTTTTTTAGCCAGAGGGTGGTGAATCTATGGAATTGTTGCCACGGGCAGCAGTGAAGGCCAAGTTATTGGGTGTATTTAAGGCAGAGATTGATAGGTATCTGAGTAGCCAGGGCATCAAAGGTTATGGTGAGAAGGCGGGGGAGTGGGACTAAATGGGAGAATGGATCAGCTCATGATAAAATGGCAGAGCAGACTCGATGGGCCAAATTGTCAACTTCTGCTCCTTTGTCTTATAGTCTTATGGTCTTATGGTGTTTCTGTGATATCATTCTGGAAAAACATTGTATCATCTCTTAATGCATGCATTACTAAATGACAATAAAAGAGGACTGCGTGTCCTCATAATCTAATCTAATCTAATCTAATCTACTGATATCTTATTCAATCCTACTGACTTTCACAGCCAATTTAACATCTTGCCACCCTGTCACTTGTAAAAATTCCCTTTTCTCAATTAGAATCAGAATCCGAATTCAGAATCAGGTTTATTATCACAGGCATGTGACTTGAAATTTGTTAACTTAGCAGCAGCAGGTCAATGCAGTACATAATCTAGCAGAGAAAAAAATAACAATTATAAATAAAATAAAATAAAAATAATAATAATAAATAAACCAGTAAATCAATTATGTATATTGAATAGATTTTAAAAAGTGCATAAACAGAAATATTGTATATTAAAAAAAGCGAGGTAGTGTCCAAAGATTCAATTTTCATTTAGGAATCGGATGGCAGGGGGAAGAAGCTGTTCCTGAATTGCTGAGTGTGTGCCTCTGGGTTTCTGTATCTCCCACCTGATGGTAACAGTGAGAAAAGGGCATGCCCTGGGTGCTGGAGGTCCTTAATAATGGACGCTGCTTTTCTGAGACACTGCTCCCTGAAGATATCCTGAGTACTTTGTAGGCTAGTACCCAAGATGGAGCTGACTAGACTTACAACCTTCTGCAGCTTCTTTCGGTCCTGTGCTGTAGCCCCTCCATACCAGACAGTGAGGCAGCCTGTCAGAATGCTCTCCATGGTACAACTATAGAAGTTTTTGAGTGTGTTTGTTGACATACTAAATCTCTTCAAATTTCTAATAAAGTATAGCTGCTGTCTTGCCTTCTTTTTAACTGCATCGCTATATTGAGACCAGGTTAGATCCTCAGAGATCTTGACACCCAGGAACTTGAAGCTGCTCACTCTCTCCACTTCTGATCTCTCTATGAGGATTGGTATGTGTTCCTTCGTCTTACCCTTCCTGAAATCCACAATCAGTTCTTCCGTCTTATTGACGTTGAGTACCAGGTTGTTGCTGCAGCACCATTCCACTAGTTGGCATATCTCACTCCTGTACGCCCCCTCGTCACCACCTGAGATTCTACCAACAATGGTTGTATGGTCAGCAAATCTATAGATGGTATTTGAGCTATGCCTAGCCACACAGTCATGTGTCTATAGAGAGTAGAGCAGTGGGCTAAGCACACACCCCTGAGGTGCACCAGTGTTGATCGTCAGCGAAGAGGGTATGTTATCACCAATCCGCACAGACTGTGGTCTTCCGGTTAGGAAGTCAAGGATCCATTTGCAGAGGGAGGTACAGAGGCCCAGGTTCTGCAACTTCTTGATCAGGATTGTGGGAATGATGGTATTAAATGCTGAGCTATAGTTGATGAACAGCATCCCGATGTACGTGTTTGTGTTTTCCAGGTGTTCTAAAGCCATGTGGAGAGCTATTGAGATTGCATCTGCTATTGACCTATTCTGTCAATAGGCAAATTGCAATGGGTCCAGGTCCTTGCTGAGGCAAGAGTTCAGTCTAGTCATGACCAACCTATCAAAGAATTTCATCACTGTCGATGTAGTCATTAATGCAGCTGACGTTATTCTTCTTAGGCACTGGTATAATTGTTGCCTTTTTGAAGCAAGTGGGAAATTCCACCCGTAGCAGTGAGAGGTTGCAAATGTCCTTGAATACTCCCGCTAGTTGGTTGGCATAGGTTTTCAGAGCCTTACCAGGTACCCCATCAGGACCTTCCGCCTTGCGAGGGTTCACTCTCTTTAAAGACAGCCTAATATGGCCTCTGAGACAGCGATCACAGGGTCATCAGGTGCAGCAGGGATCTTCATAGCTGTAGTTGTGATCTCCCTTTCAAAGCGTGCATAGAAGGCATTGAGTTCATCTGGTAGTGAAGCATCACTGCCATTTTCGCTATTGGGTTTCACTTGGTAGGAAGTAATGTCTTGCAGACCCTGCCAGAGTTGCTGTGCATCTGATATCGCCTATAACCTTGTTTGAAATTGTCTCTTCGCCCTTGAAATAGCCCTCCACAAATCATACCTGGTTTTTTGGTACAGGCCTGGGTCATCAGACTTGAATGCCAAAGATCCAGCCTTCAGCAGACGATGTACCTCCTGGTTCATCCACGGCTTTTGGTTTGGGAATGTACAGCAAGTCTTTGTGGGCACACTCTCATCCACACAGGTTTTAATGAGGTTGGTAACAACTGCAGCATACTCATCCAGGTTCGAAGATAAATCCCTGAATACAGTCCAGTCCACCGATTCAAAGCAGTCCTGTAGATGTTCCTATACTTCCCTTGTCCATACCTTCTTGGTCCTCACTGCTGGTGCTGCAGTCTTCAGTCTCTGCCTATACTCAGGGAGTAGAAGTACAGCCAGGTGATCAGACTTCCTGAAGTGAGAGTGTGGAATAGCACAGGAGGCATTCTTGATGGTGGTGTAGCAATGGTCCAGTGTGTTGGTTCCCCTGGTATTGCATGTGATCTGTTGATGGTAGTTGCTTAGTGATTTTTTTTCAGACTGGCCTGGTTAAAATCTCCCAAAACAATGGTGAAGGCATTAGGGTGCGCTGTTTCATGCACGTTGATCCCATTGCTCAGGTCATCTGAAGCCTGCCTGGCATTGACCTGAGGTGGAATGTAAACTGCTACATGTAAATGTCCTCCTTCGTAAAAGAATGCAGTTTTCTTTCCACTGTCATCACTGCTGTCCTCACCTGCATTTCCCAGACACCTGTTCTCATCCCATCCCCCGCTGAGCCGCAGGTCAAATTTAGTTTTTTGTTTTAGGCTCATAGGCCTGAGGGGGGAGTTAGGGGTCTGGTTATGGTTTAGGGACAGGGATGTGGGTGACTTAGAGGTCAGTCTAGTCAAAATCTCTGCCCAATGTTCAAAGGCCAGAGAGGTGGATATGGTATATCTGTGATCAGATGTCAAATGTCAGGCCAGCAGACCAGCACACTTCAGGGCTGGTGGTCCCCCGCCGTGTCAGAGAGATGTCAGCTGGTTTTGGAGTTGGAGTGCCATGCGGGCAGGAGGAATGAGATCCAGTGACTCTCTGAGTTAGCAAAACATTGAGACTGGAGTTCAACACCTAGTGTTTAGGGTCCCATCAGTGGCGTATTAAGTGTTCGAGGCCTAATATTCGGTGATTTGAGGGTCCTGTGGTCAATGTTGAGGATCGAGGCCCAAGTGTCAAGTCAGAAGTCTGAAAGTCGAGTTCCATTGGCTGGACACCCGAGTGTGTGAATCTCCTTGAGGTCCACTGGTGAAGCTGAAGCCCAATCTCCGCAAGCCCGAGTACACTGGAACCGAAAGGCTGAGGAAAATAATGTGGATTGAGTATGTGCAGGGGTAGGAGAGAGGATCAGGGCTTGTTTTTGCTGCTGTTGTTTATTTGCTGTGCTGTGTTTTTGTTGTATTCTGTGTTGTTCTGTATTTGGGTTCAGGTCATGCCAACATGGGCATGTTGTGCTGGTGCTGGAATGTATGTCAACACTTGCAGGCTGTGCCCAGAACACCCAGGGACATGTTGGTTGTGAATGCAAATGATGCTTTTCACAGAATGTTTCAATATATGGCACACGTGATAAATAAACTTGAATCTTGAATCACCCCACTATAGCAGGTATAAGGCCCCCCATGTTCCTGCTTACCATCCCACGTGCCTCCATAGCCAGAAGAGTATTCTCTGTAACTTCTACCATCTACAACAGGATGCTACCACTAAGCATGATCCTCTCTCCCCCCACTACTTTCCACTTTCCATTGGAATTGCTCTCTACCTGACCTCGTGTCCCCACTGATCTCCCTCCTGTTACTTAGCAGGAAAAATGCTACACCTCCTCCCCCAGCGCCACTCAGGGGCCCAAACAGTCCTTCCTGGTGAGGCAACACTTCACTTGTGAGTGTGTTGGGCTGAGCTCCTGTGTCCTGTGCTGTCTGTGTGGCCTCCACTACATCGATGAGGACCAGCTTAGACTCCGAGTCCACTTCGTTAAGCACCTTCACTCCACCTGCAACAAAAAGTGGCATTTCTCAGCAACCACCATTTCAAGTTGCCTTCCCGTTCCTATTCCAACATGTCAGTCCATGGCCTACTCTACTGCCACAATCAGGCCACACTCAGTTTGGAGGAGCAGCGCTCATGTTTTGTCTGAGTAGCCAGCAATCTGATGGCATGAGCATCGATTTCACTGACATCTGGTAATTTCTACCTTCTCTTTTTTTTCTATTCCACATTCTGAAACCCTTCTCACCCCTTTTCTTCTCACCTGCCCATCATCCCCCTCTGGAGCCCCCATGTTCCATTGTCCTCTCCTATCAGATTCCTCCTTTGTCAGCCTTTTACCTCTTCCACTCATCAATTCCTAGCTTCTTACCTCATCACCCCATCCCACTCACCTACCTCTCCCCTTAACTGAAACTTTATATGCCTTCCTCTCCTCCACTTTCTTAATTTGGTTTCTGCTCTCTTCCATTTGAGTCTGGTCGAGGGACTCAGCCAGAAACATAGGCTGGTTATTCCTTTTATAGATGCTCCATGACTTGCCGAGTTCCTTCAGCAGTTTATTTGCGTTGCATCTGCAGAATCCCTTCTGTTTCTGACCAATGTTGTACTTCTGCACCGGGAGATTTTGCTTTCTTGACCTTCTAAGTAATAGAGGTCAGAAGCTTAGGAGACGTTGTTGGATAATCTTTGAGAAGTGCTTTTTAAAGATAGCACCCACTGCAACCACCGAGAGTTAGTGTTGGAGGGTATGAAGGTTTAGATAGAATACCAATCAAGTGGGCCACTTTGCCCTGGATAGTGTCAAGGTTCCTCAGTATCCTCTGGACACTTCCTACTGCCTCACCGGGAAAACTGTTTGATGGTCGGATGGGGGGGCGGTGGTAAAGGTGGAGGTGCAGGGACAGCTGTATCACTTGCCTGTTTGCAGGGCCATATGCCAGGTGGGAGATCAGTGGGGAGGAACAAGTGGATAAGAGAGTAACATAGAGAGCGATTCCTACACAGAGAGCGAGGTGGGGAGGGAAAATTATATTTACTTGTAATGCCCAGTTGTAGATGTTTGAAGTTACAGAGAATAATGTTAAAGCTGTTCAGGATACGGAGGGTCATAGGATGATAGGCAAGGATAAGCGGAGCTCTTTACCTGTTATGGCATTGGGATTTAAGATTCAAGTCTATTTATCACACACACACACACATCAAAATATACTGGGAAACATACTGAATTGAACTCCAATTAACTGTCAAGTAGTATTCAAGCACAGAAATAGTGGAACCAGCAGGGAGTGAGGCTATTGATGTGTGTAATATACAATTCATTAATGTTGCAATGATACAAGGTGCCCTGCATAATACTTCAGCCATAGGAAACATTTTTTAATGGTGATGTGATTCACACAAATTTATTGAAGCTATGAAAAAGCAAAGCACATGTCAACACTTTAGAATATATTTATGATGTTTGAATGATGGGAATTAATTTCAACTAGGATATGTAGTTAACATAGAAAGATTTGACATCAGAACTAGTGGGATATTTTAAATTCATTTTTTTATATACGTGACAAGAAAAGATTTCTGTTCAGATCAGAATGGGAAAATCAAAACTCTGCTAATCAGTACTTTCTGAATGTAGTGTAGAATATGCTTAATTAGAGTATGAAAAGAAGATTTGTTCTGACTGGGATTTTTGTAACATGCAAAGAATTTTACAGGATAGATACTGAGATGGTGATGGCAGTTGCCTGAGTACATCATTATCTACAGCAACACATCTTGGCACGAAACGTCATCCGTACATTTTTCCATGGATTCTGCCTGACCTGCTGAGTTCCTCCAGCATTTTGTGTGTGTTGCTCGAATTTCCAGCATCTGCAGATTTTCTTTAATTTGTCATTATCTGCAGATTCCCCTCCAGCTGGAAATGCCTTGTTGGTTCTACCTTGTTGCTGGGTCGAATCTCTAAAACTTCCATTCCAATGACACCGTGGGAGCACCTTCACTAGAATGGTCACAGCAGTTCACGAAGGCGACTCACCATAACCTCCGCAAAAGCAATGAGGAATGGGCAATGGGCAATGGGCATTAACAGTTTCTCTCTCCACAGACGCTACCTAGTCCATTGAGTATTTCCAGCATTTTTGGTTTTTATGTCATATTACAAGCTTTTGCTTTTCTCAGATTCTCAAGCATAACAAGACAGCTGGTCTCTTGCTGCTCACCATAAAGTGTCAACATATTTTTTGGCATTTTACCCAAAGTCTTCAAATCCTACAGGTCACATTTTGCAAAGAATGAAGAAAAATGACTGTATTTACCAATAGCTTCTTTCTAAATGAGAAATAGATGCCCACTAAAATTCATTAAGTGATACCAATCCATGGTGTGAAATGACCTACAGTGTGAGATTCTTTTCCGATCCATGGTGTGAAGAAATCTGGAATATATGTTGGGCCTCTTAATGGGTATTAAGGTGGATAAGTCCCCAGGATTTACCCCAGGTTTTTGAGGGAGGTCAGAGTCGAGATTGTGGAGCTCTTGACCAGTATCTTCATGCCCTTTCTCGCCACAGGCCAGGTCCCAGAGGAATGGAGAGTGGCTAATGTTGTATCTCTATTTAAGAAGGGAACATGGGAAAATCATGGGAATTATAGACCGGTGAGTTTCACATCTGTTGTAGGGAAATTGCTGCAGAAGATTCTTAGGGAGAGGATATATGCGCATTTGGAAACACTTGGCCTAATAAGGGAGAACCAGCATGGCAGGTCATGCCTTCCCAACTTGATTGAGTTTTTTGACAAGGTGGTGAGAGAGATTGGTGATGATAAGGCAATGGATGTTGTCTACATGGATTTTAGTAAGGCATTTCACAAAGTCCTTCATGGAAGGCTAACTCAGAAAACTAAGATGCATAGGACCTGCGGTGATTTGGCAGCTTGGATTCAAAACTGACTTGCACACAGAAGGCAGAGGGTAGTGGTTGAAGGGACTTATTCAAACTGGAAGTCTGTAATTAGTGGTGTTCCACAGGGATCTGTGCTGGGAACTCTGCTGTTCGTAACGTATACAAATGACCTGGATGAAAATGTAGATAGGTGGGTTAATAAATTTGCAGATGATACCAAGATTGGTAGAGTTGTGGATAGTGTAAAAAATTGGCAAAGAATATGGCACGATATAGATCAGTTGCAGATATGGGCAGAGAAATAGGAGACGGAGTTTAACGCTGATAAATGTCAGGTGTTGCGTCTTGGTAGGGCAAATACAAAGAGGCTGTACACTGTTAAGGGCAAGATCCTTAACAGTTATGCTGAGCACAGAGATTTTGGGTCCAAGTTCACAGATTGATAAGGTGATTAGGAAGGCTTTTGAAATGTTTGCTTTTATTAGTTGAGGTATTGAGTCAGGAGGTTATGTTGCAACTTCATAAAACTCTGGTTAGGCCACATCTGGAGTTTTGTGCACAGTTCTGGTCACCCCACTGTAGGAAGAATGTTGAGGCTTTGGAGAGGGTGCATTAAGACGTTCACCAGGATGCTGCCTGGTTTAGAGGGCGTGTGCTATCATGAGAGGCCGGATAAACTCGTGTTATTTTCTCAGCACGGAGTCTGAGAGAGGTCTACAAGATAATGAGAGGAATAGAGTGTTCAGAGAGTTTTTGTTTCCTAAGATTGAAATCTCTAATACCAGAGGGAATGCATTAATGGTGAGAGTGGATAAGTTCAAGGGGGAGGTGAGGGGTAAGGTTTTTACTCTGAGAGTCTTGGATGCCTGGTGTGGTGGTAGAGGCAAATACGTTAGAGGCTTTTAAGAGATGTTTGGATAGGCACACGGATGTAAGGAAGATGGAGGGATAGAGACGTGGTGTAGGTAGGAGCAATTAGGGATTTGCTTTTTAGCTCATTCAACACAACATTGTGAGCCAAATGGCCTCTTCCTGTGCTGTACTGTTCTAACTACAGAGTGAAATGCTTTTCTGAATGGGATTCTACCGTAATACTATTGCAGTCTCCAATCCCCAAGAATCAATTTGTTCATAAACCAGAATTCAAAGGGCCTGACCTTGGACTAATTAATGCTGCTGAAGTACGACTGTACTGAGACATCCAGAGCTGCATGTACTTACCTTCACTAGACCAGGCAAACTTGCAGTTCAGTCGTAATTTGGTGAATACCGCCTATGAAGTTTGCAAGGTCAGATTAAAACCAGTTGGCATTCTGTCTGAAAGGTCATCCACATAAATATAATTGTCAGATATGTCATCCTATTTAAATTTGAAGATATGGGTGTTACTGGAGTAGATTTTCAGGTGTAGGCTGTAGCTAGCCAGAGTCATGGAGACACACAGCACAGAAAGAGGCAACCACATCCATGCTGATTTTATGCCCATCTTCACTAGTCCCATGTGCCCACCTGGCCTCCTCTGCCTTGCCTGTTTAGGTATCTGTCTAAATGCTGATTAAACATAGTAACTGTAAACAGTTTCAACACCTTCTCTGACTGTGTTCCAGATATCAACCACACGTGGGGGATTGAACTGAATTGTATCTGACAAATCCAGCCCAGATGCAAATAGAATACCGGGTCTGAGCTGGGTAATTATAATCAGCTGGTGTTGTTAGTCCTCTGCTCCGTGGCTGAAGGAGAGTTAAAGTTCAGCTTATACCATTCCCCCTACAGACAAGTCCATGATTGTGTATGACAACCTTGCTGGAGCATTCAGTTATGAGTATTCAGTCACTGACAAGAAGTAAACCAAAGGATAAGTTAATCAAAAGATGGTCACGATTGTACTGTTTCACAGGATGATCAGTGGAGATTTAGAATGTTCCTGTTGACTAAGGACACCCATCAGGTGGTGACATTGTTCCATCTGTTTTCTTTGCTAGCTGATCGGACTGACTGAAAAGTCTTCATCAGCTTTTGATGGATTCTGGACAGGACGCTTCCTTACATTGTTTACATCACCAAGTCGCCCATTCATTGTCTGTAATGTGTCACCTTGACAGGCTTTCTTCATGAACCACTGTAAACGATGTGGTGAAGATTCTCCCCACGTGCTATGAGCTGTGGAGTTCCAATGCAGCAGGGGTGAAGGGACAGTAGCGGAAAGAAGGAAGTGTTTCTTTGAGCAGGTGATGTGCAGCATTAGTCACACTATCTTTCAGAACTTGTGTTAAGCCTTAAAGTGAAACAGCATAAACTCTGGCCTTTTGGCCCAACTCATTCATACCAACCAAGGTGGCTGCATCTCTCCAAATCTTTCCTATCCATGTACTGTCCAACGTCGTTTTTGTTCCTGGCTCAAACAATTACTTTGGCAACTTATTCCATATTCACATTACTCTCTGTGCGAAGAGGTTGCCCCTTGAATCCCAATTTAAATCTTTCTCCTCCCACACTAACCCATGATCTCTAGCTTTTGTTTCCCTTTCTCTGGGGAAAAGACTGTTCATCCTCTTTACCTCTGCCCCTCTTGATTTTATCATTCTTCAGGAAGTGCTGTCTAATTGGTAAAAGTGTTTTCAGCTGCCTCAGTGCCCCATGAGGGACAGCTGATCTACATCCAAGTGGCAAACAATTCCGCCCCCCCCCCATAACATTGACTGGCTGTTTCCCCACAGTTGCTGCTCAGCCCAGCAAGTGTTTCCAACATTTTCCCTTTGATTCCAAGTCAGCATACTTTGTGGTTACAAGGGAACTTGAAGCCAGTACTGTCACTGTCTCTCTGCAGCTCTTCTTGGTGATGGACATCGTGGGATTTGGTTTGCTGCTACATTGACCATCAGGATTAGTAAGACTCCAGTAATCTAGGACATTGGTAGCATTGTGCTGGCTACAGCTACAGCTCACTTAGTTTTACATTTAACACAGTAGAATAATATTTTCCAGTGAAACTAGTAAGTTTAAAAGTAGCCTGGTATGTTATAGGATGTTCAGGAACATGCATCCCGTCAGCAAGACACCAATCCATCGGGATTTCCAAACAGCCTGATGGCAGATATTTGGAGTGGTATTGTCCCCTACAGCCCCTGTGAGAGGCTGGTCAAGGGATCAGTATTGAGTATATAGACTGCTGATCTGCTTTTCCTTGCTGAAATCACCAGCTGCTGGAGAAACTCAATGGGTCAGGCAGCATCTGGATTTCTGACCTGAACTGCTGAGTTTCCTCAGCAGTTTGATGGGGTTCTTTTGTTATAATTGTACTCAACCAGAAAAGTGGAGAATATTGCAGTACTAATTGACATGCCACATCAGGGGTGCATTTACCATAGAACACTCAGCCCCCGCCCTGCCCCACCATCACCTCCAGCACCAGAAACCTCGGGCACTGTCTGTGTGGATTTACACAATCTCCGAGACTGTGTGGGTTTCTCCCAGTGTTCCACTTTCTGCTCTCATCACAAGGTTAATTGGCCGCAATAAATTGCCCCCTGTGTCAGTGAGGGGTGGAATTCGTGGAGTGGGGAGAGTTCATTGGAATGTGGTGGGGGTGTGAATATAAGGTTAGTTCAAATGGGTGCTTGAGTGTAGATGAGGACTCAATGACTCTCTCTATAACGCAATGAACCTCAATGTATTAGTGCAGAGGTTCCTAACCTGGGGCCCACGGACCCCTCAGTTCATGGTAGTGGCCCATGACATAAAAAAGGTTGGAAGTCCCTATATTAGTGTAACAATCTTGCTTCTCCAAGTGCTGAACTCATTACAAGTCGCACTCATTCTTGGCTACAAACATCACGGGCTTATTTTTTTTTGTTGATGTAAATATCACAGTTCTGTTTTACACTATTCCATCCAAAAAGAGAAAAACAATAACAGATTATAATCAGATAGACATGGTCAAAGAGCAAACTGAATTTCCAGCTTGAAGTCATCTCTCCGGTCCATCCCATAATGTGTCCTCCTTATGGAAGATCGCTCTGTTGGAAGTGTTGAGGAATGTACCCTGGAATTGGGGGAATGCACTGATTTAAAATGAGAGTTGATGATGGGACAAAGAAATTTAACAGGTCCTTCTCAGGTGAGCAAACTGTAATTACTGGGTACTGCAGGTGTCAGAGCTAATCTCAGTCTATATCAATGATCTTCTGGGGGCGGGGGGGAGCAGTCAGGGGGCAATCATTATATTCTCAAGTTTTCTGAAGACACTAATTTAAGTGGAGTTGTGAACTCCAAGGGACATGCTGAGAGGCTTCAAGGGAAAATAGGTAAGTTGGTTGAATAGGTGGGAAGATGGCAGATAGAATATAGTAGATAGATAAATAGACACTTTATTGATCCCAAAGGAAATTACAGTGTCACAGTAGCATTACAAGTACACAGATATACAAATATAAGAATAGAAGTAGAAAGAATAAAAAAAAATAAGTTACCACAAACAGGCTAACAGGAGGGGGTCATCACTTCCCCAGCTATAGGATGACTCATTACAGAGTCTGATGGCCAATGGCAAGAATGACCTCATATAACACTCTTTGGAGCAGTGCAGTTGTCTTAGTCTATTACTGAAAGTGCCCCTCTGTTCAGCCAAGGTGGCACGCGGAGGGTGAGAAATATTATCTAGAATTGCCAGGATTTTCTGTAGGGTCCTTCATTCTACCACAGCCTCCAGTGTGTCCAGTTTGACTCCTTAACAGAGCCAACCTTTCTAATCAGTTTATTGAGCCAAATATCATAACCCATGTTGATGCCATTGGCCCAAGCACATCCCACCGCACAGAAGATTTTACTGGTAACAACAGGCCGGTACAACATGCGAAGGAGAGGCCTCCAAAGAACCTCAGTCTCCTCAGGAAGTACAGGCGACTCTGGCCCTTCTTGTACAATGTGTAAAAGTGTGAGGATTTCAAATTCGGACACATTTAAAATAAAAGGAGAATATTTGATTAATTTGGCAATGATTCTCAGTATTTATATATTTCCTTACTACATATGAGAAAGCCAGTTGACCCAACATCTAAACCAGCATTCAGAGCATTCCCACTAATTCCATTTCCCCACATATTTCCCTGTTACCTATTGTCTCTCTAACATGTCCCTATCTTCCCTCCCTCCACGAAGCTCTCAATTGTTTAACTGCCCACACTAGGGACAACCTTTAGTGACTTAGCCTACCAATATTTCTTTGGAATTTGGGAGAAACTGGAACGTCCAAGTGAAAACTATGGAGTCACAGGGAGAACATGAGAATGCCACACAGATAATGCTGGAGGTCAGGATCCAACCCAAGCTGTTCGAGCCATGCTGACCTTGCTGTGTTAATCTACAACTTGCTGATGACCAACATGCAGGTAGTGCAAGTAATTAGCCTGTATTAGGAGAAGAGATGAACGTAGGCCTTAGGAAGCCTTACTGCATATATGTAGGTCCCTGCTGAGATTACACTTGAAGTACTGTGTAGTTACAGTTTTGGTCTCCATATGTCAGAAAGGACAATTTTGCTGTAAAAGGATTCATTAGAGTTGGTTTCAGGGACGGCCAGCTTGCTTCAGGAACAGATTTGAGACACCTAAGATCGTTTTCATTAGAGTTTCATGGAATGAGAGGAAATCTCATTGAAAGAGTCTGGAAGAGCTTGACAAGCAAAGAAGATGTTTCCACTAACCAAGAAATTTGCGACCACCAGGCAGCTTGAAAATAGGGGTTAAGAGGTTTGAGACAAAGATAAAGTTCATCATTCAGAAAGTGATGAATGTTTGAAATCCTTTACCCCAGAGAGTTGTGGAGGCGCAGTCTTAGAAAAAGATTGATAAACCTCTCAACTGACAGGTAGAGTTCCCAGCACACAGGGCTGTGATTCATCTTGGTTGCTCCAGGCTCCAATCCCCAGCTTCCACTAACACATGACTGAATGATGCTCACACCAGATCTCCCCTCAAAGCGTCTGTTTTCCAGAGGAAAAACCAGGTGACTTTGTTAATGTCAGAAAAAGCAGAAACTGCTGGAAACACTCAGCAGGTCAGACTCCATCGGTGGGAAGAGAAACAGTGTTAACGTTTCAAGTTGAAGACACTTTATCAGAACAGTTTAGGGTTTTTGATAACAGTGTGGAAGTTTTGTGGTTAACATTTTTTCAATGAATATATTATTAACTGAATTTAAATTCTATATACATCATTGAACTCAATTAATTAGTTCAGATTTTGGATTACTAACCCCATAACGCAGTGAGGTGTGGTTCTCACAGAGCGTACCAATGTCCTGTGGAAAACTCATTACTAGTGTAAGAGTATTTGGTGGTGGTTGGTGGCAGAGTGATGTCAATAATCTCTTAGCAACACACAGAAAGTGCTGGAGGAACTCAGCAGCCAAGGCAGCGTCTATGGAAAAGAGCATAAAGTTGACGTTTCGGGCCAAATCCTTTCATCAGCGTGACCTAGAAACAAACATTATCACATTCCACACCAGAAGCAGGTCTGATCTCTGTGGAAATCTGCTTTAAGTGGCAGGCAGGAATACATCCTTAAGAATGTTCTAATAGCAGGAATATTCATCAATCAAATTCCTCAATGACGTTTCAATGGGACACAAGCAGCATGATTGGTTTCATTAGCCACGAAGTACCAGTAAAGCAAGTTAAATTGAGCACAGGTTTTAGTTCCATAACTATTAATAATTATGCTATCCAGCACAGTTCATCCTCAAAAGTAATGCTTACAAATGGGGAGGAGGGGATGTCATTTCCAAACTCTATATTCTTTACCAGATATACTCAACAAAAACCTGCTAATCTTAGTTTTTAATCACGGCCTCAATGTGAGAGACCTTCCTTCCTGCTTTTCTACCTCAGTGTGACGGAGACCTTCCTCCCTCCCTTTCCCACTTCAGTGTGACAGAGTGTTTCCTTGCTGCTTTCCTACCTCAACACAAAATAATCTGCAGATGCTGGGGTCAAAGCAACACTTACAACACCCTGGAGGAACTCCGCAGGTCAGGCAGAATCCATGGAAAAGATCGGTCGACATTTCGGGCCGGAACCCTTTGCAATGCTGCCTGACCTGCTGAGTTCCTCCAGCGTGTTGTGAGTGTTGCTTTCCTACCTCATTGTGATGGAGCGTTTCCTTCATTTTCCACCTCATTGTGACAGAGAGCTTCTCTCCTATCCCAACTCAGTGTGACAGAGAGCTTCCTTCCTGCTTTCCCAGCTCAGTGTGAAAAAGTGTTTCCTTCCTTTCCCACCTTACTGTGACAGAGTTTCCTTAATACCTTCCTAACCCACCTCAGTGTGTCAGAGATTTTCCTTCAGTTCCTACCTCAGTGTGATGGCCTTTTCTCACTTTTCCTGCCTCCTGTGACACAGAGTTTCCTTCCTGCTTTCCCTTCTCAGTGTTACAGGCGTTTCCTTCCTTCCCTACTTCAGTGTGATAGCGAGCTTCCTTCCTATCATAACTCAGATGTGATAGAGCTTCCTTCCTTCCTGCTTTGCTTCCTCATTGTGACAGAGAGCTGCCTCCCTCCCTCTCCTACCTCATTGTGACAGAGCTTCCTCCCTCCCTCTCCTACGTCAGTGTGACAGAGAGCTGCCTCCCTCTCTTTCCCACCTCAGTGTACCAGAGAGTCTCCTTCCTGCTTTCACACTTCAGTGTAAGAGTGTAAGAGAGAGTGTCCTCCCTTTCCCAGCTCAGAGTGATGGAGAGGTTCTTTCCTGCCTTCCACCTCATTGCCTCTGATCTTCAGATTAATCACTTCATTGTAGATTTGGCCATTAGAGGAAATATTGTTTCCACATCTGCTCTGCTTGATATTTTTATGATTGAATCAATGCTCATCTTTTTAACATCATTAAATACCAAGTCACATCCATGCAATATGCCTGACGTTTACACCACCACCCCCCACCCCCGAACTCCAGTTCAATGAGTTAGAACCTGCAGCTTTTCCAATAGTTTTTCAGAGTTTCAATAGATGGAATCTGATCAAGATTACATAGCAGAATATAAACTTTCTTTCGGCTTGAAAGAATAAAATGAACAAACAGAAATGTACTGCAAGATTGAAAACATCCTGAAATAAACAACTTCAGTTTCCAAGTATCCAGTATCTGCAGTCCTTCTTGTATATCAGGAACATTCAATCCCTATTGTTAAATGTCAGCCTCTGCTTCTTCAGTGAAGTAAGTCGATACTTTTAAGGTCACATTGATAGTGTTGTGATTGTTTTCTTTCAAGTCAGTGGAAATGTTACAATCTTTATCGCTCCTCATTTTCAGAATGTTGCCTCCATTTTTTGGTCAAAGAGAATCTAACCTGGCCCTTTTTCAGTGAGGCCACCTCTGACAAATTAGAGAACATACAACACAACAGCCCTCATCAACTTGGATGTAGATTCTAGACTAATGTAAGTAAGGGTTGTTCAAGGCAATAGCCACAAAAAAAAAGTTAATGCAATGACATAAAATTAATGATATCCTGGTGTACTTCCTCACGGAGGTTTAAATGAGAATATTTGTTAGTTCATTGACAAATTATGCTTATGTATTTCCTAACTGTTAAGGATTTAAAACTCTGTACCGAGCCTTGTGGCCCATCAGGCCGGTGCTTAAGCTGGTTTCTGTGGCGTGAAGTGATTGAGAGTACAAGACTCCCCCCCCCAGATAGGACACCAGTCTATCGCGAGGTTAACCCCCAACATTTGCCAGTACCCATTTTCAGCTGGGTGGACTGGAGCAGTGTGTGGTTAAGTGCCTTGCTCAAGGACACAACACGCTGCTTTGGCCGAGACTCAAAACCACGACCTTCAGATCGTGAGCCCAATGCCCTAACCACTTGGCCACGATAGGGTAAGTATTTTATAGTACCTATTCCTGTGGTATATGGTATTAATACCGGTCTATTATTGTTACGTGTACCAGATACAATGAAAACGTGTCTGCATGCTATCCAGTTATACATAAGCATGTTAAAGCATTAAAAAGAGAAGAAAACAAAATGCAGTACATATTGTAGCTGCAGAGCGAGTACTGTAGCATAAACCTGGGTGGTTTGAAAGTGCAGGATGTCCCATGGTGGATAAAGACATGGAGCTTGATGCTCATGATCAACATAACATAAGAACATAAAAAATAGGAGCAGGAATAGGCCATCCAGCCCATCGAGCCTGCCCCACCATTCAATAAGATCATGGCTGATCTGTCCATAAATTCAGCTCCATCTACCTGCCTTTTCCCCATAACTTTTAATTCCCTTACTATGTAAAAACCTATCTAACTGTTTCTTAAATATATTTCGTGAGGAAGCCTCAACTGCTTCCCTGGGCAGAGAATTCCACAGATTCACCATTCTCTGGGAAAAACAGTTTCTCCTCATCTCCATCCTAAATCTTCTCCCCTGAATCTTGAGGCAATGTCTCCTAGTCCTAGTCTCACCTACCAATGGAAATAACTTTCCTACTTCTATCTTATCTATCCCTTTCAAATTTTGTATGTTTCTATAAGATCCCCTCTCATTCTTCTGAACTCCAGATAGTATAGTCCCAGGCAACTCAATCTCTCCTCATAAGTTAACCCCTTCATCCCTGGAATCAACCTGGTGAACTTCCTCGGCACTGCCTCCAAAGCCAGTATATCCTTCCTCAAGTATGGAGACCAGAACTGCACGCAGTACTCCAGGTGCGGCCCCACCAGTACCCTGTATAGTTGCAGCATGACCTCCCTGCCCTTGAATTCAATCCCTTTAGCAATGAAGGCCAACATTCTGTTTGCCTTCTTAATAACCTGCAAGCCAACTTTTTGTGATTCATGAACAAGCACTCCCAAGTCCTTCTGCACAACCACATGCTGCAATCTTTCACCATTTAAGTAGTACTCTGCTCTTCTATTATTCCTTCCAAAGTGGATGGTCTCACATTTACCAACATTGTATTCCATCTGCCAAACCTTGGCCCACTCACTTAACCTATCTATATCCCTCTGCAGACTCTCCACATCTTCTATACAATTTGCTTTTCCACTCAGTTTGGGGTCATCAGCAAATTTTACTACGCTACACTCAGTCCCCTCTTCCAAATCATCAATGTAAATGGTAAACAGCTGCGGGCCCAGCACCAACCCCTGTGGCACCCCACTCACCACAGACTGCCAACCGGACAAACACCCATTTATACCAACTCTCCGCCTTCTACCAGTTAACCAATCCACTATCCATGCCAATACACTTCCTCCGACTCCATGCATCTGTATCTTATTTATAAGTCTCTTGTGTGGCACCTATCAAACTCCTTCTGGAAATCCAAGTATACGACATCCACCTGTTCCCCTCTATCCACTGCACTCAGTATGTCCTCAAAGAACTCCAGTAAGTTTGTCAAACAGGACCTGCCCTTTCTGAATCCATGCTGTGTCTGTCCAATGGAACCACTCCTTTCTAAATGCTTCACTATTTCTTCCTTAATGACAGCTTCAAGCATTTTCCCGACTACAGATGTTAAGCTAACTGGCCTATAGTTGCCCGTCTTTGCCTAACACTCAACACTCCCGGCAGCTGCTCAACACACAAAATGCTGCAGGAGCTCAGCAGGTCAGCCAGCATCTATGGAGAGGAATAGACAGTTGATGATTCAGGTCAAGCCCCTTCTTCAGGGCTAGAAAGGAAGCGGGTGGGGAAGATCACTAGAAATAAAAGGGTAAGGGAGTGGCTGGAGTAAGAATTGGTGGGCAATAGGTGAATCCGGATCAGCGGGGAGAAGGGGACTGGTGGGAATGAGTGAGAAGATAGGGTCAGACAGGTGGAAGTGGGATGTGATGGGTAGAAGTAACAAAGGGCTGACAGAATGGAATCTGACAGGAGATAAGGGTGGGAGTGTGGGGTGTGAGGACAGAAGGCTTTGGTTGGCAGAAGTTGAAGAAATTGATGTTCATTCTGTTAGATTACCAAGGCAGAATATGAGATGAGGATTTGATAACTACCTCGACTATACCTCTTCCCACCCTGCCACATGCAAAAATGCCATTCCCTATTCCCAGTTCCTCCGTCTCCGCCGCATCTGCTTCCAGGATGAGGCTTTCCGTTCCAGGACATCTCAAATGTCCTCTTTCTTTAAGGATCGTGGTTTCCCTTCTGTCGTCATCAATGAGGCCCTCACCCGCATTTCCTCCATTTCCCACTCTTCAGCCCTCACCCCATCCTCCCACCACCACAACAGGGACAGAGCTCCCCTTACCTACCATCCCACCAGCCTCTGGATCCAGCACATTATCCTCCACAACTTCCGCCACCTTCAACAGGACCCCACCACTAAGCACATCTTTCCCTCTCCACCCCTCTCTGCTTTCTGCAGGGATCGGTCCCTCCACGACTCCCCGATCCACACATCCCTCCCCACGGATCTCTCACCCGGCACTTATCCCTGTAAGCGCAAGTGCTACACCTGTCCCTACACTTTCTCTCTTGCCACCATTCAGGGCCCCAAACAGTACTTCCAAGTGAGGCAACACTTCACTTGTGAGTCTGTTGTGGTCATCTACTGCATCTGGTGCTCCCGGTGCGGCCTCCTCTACATCGGTGAAACCCGACGCAGATTGGGGGACCGCTTCGTCGAGCACCTCCACTCCATCTGCCACAACAGACAGGATCTCCCAGTAGCCACCCACTTCAACTCTGCTTTCCATTCCCATTCAGATATGTCCATACATAGCCTCCTCTACTGCCATGAGGCTAAACTCAGGTTGGAGGAGCAACACCTCATATACTGTCTAGGTAGTCTCCAGCCCCTTGGTATGAACATAGAATTCTTCAACTTCCGGTAATTCCCTCCCCCTCCCTTCCCCTAACCCTATTTCACTCCGCCCCCTCCCCCAGCTGCCTACCATCTCCCTCATGGTTCTGCCTCCTTCTGCTACCCATTGTGTTTTCCCTTATTCCTTCTTCACCTTTCCTGCCTATCCCCTCCCTGCTTCCCCTCCCTCACCCCTTTATCTTTTCCCTTACTGGGTTTTCACCTGGAACCGACCAGCCTTCTCCTTCCCATCGTCCCCCCACCTTCTTTATAGGGCCTCTGCCCTTTCCCTCTTCAGTCCTGATGAAGGGTTCTGGCCCAAAACGTTGACTGATCATTTCCATGGATGCTGCCTGACCTGCTGAGTTCCTTCAGCGTGTTGTGAGAATCTGAGAGGCTGCTCCTATGTTGCATTCCTCCAGCGTAAAGTGTGTCATTTTAGGTATCCAACATTTGCAGCCTTCATGTCTTTCTCTGAGGGTCAAGTGACATTGATAAAGGTTAGCCTCCGCTGGTTCATTGAAGTGAATCAATTCTTTTAAGGTCACTGTAAATAACTTAAATAATGCTTTGATTATTTTTTTTCAAGTCTGTGGAAATATTAAAATTGTCATCGCTCCTCATTTTCAGAACATTGCCTTCTTTTTTCAATGAAGAGATAAATCTAACCAGGTCCTTTTTTCAACGAGAACACCTCTGACACAAATTAGACTATGTGTAACACAACAGCCCTCATCTACTTGGGTTGCTCAAGGTAATAATAGCCACAAAAAATTAATGCAATAACATACAACTAATGATATCCTGGATCTTCATACAATTGTGTGATTTATTCAAATCTCTTGGTTGATCACAATTTTTAAAAAACTGCAGATGCTGGAAATCTGAAACTAAAACTGATAATGCTGGAAAAAGCAGGTCAGGCAGTATCTGTTGAGAGAAAAAGCAAGGTAATGTTTCAGGTCTAGGATCTTTTGTCTGGACTACTAAAAATATTCTGATAGAGTCTTTGACCAGAAATGTAAACTCAATTAATCAACTCTTGATTAACTATCCCTGGTAGTTCCTAACTTAGTCATCAGTTTGTTGATGAAATGTTGACGGTTCAGAACGTGTTGACGGTTCCTACATTTACAATGTGACTACAGCAGCGGGTCAGAGATGTGACAAGCAACTTACCTCCCAACTCCCCAAAGCCAGTCCGCGATCTCCAGGACTCAAGTCGGGAGTGAGTTGGAGTACTCGCCATCTGCCTGGACAAATAGACCAGCAAACTCAAGACACTCGACCCGACATAGGACAGAGCAGCCTAATTTCCGCAACCATTCATTCAGTCCGCCACTGACATTACAATCGCTTTCCCAACAGCATTGTGGGTTTATCTACAGGATACCCCAAGGTCTGTGCAATTCAGCAAGACAGCTCATGGGTAATTAAATGCTGGCTCAGCTTACCTGGCCTACATTAACTAAAGAAATAAAAAATTACTGGCTGAAAGAAATAGAAAGTTTAAGCAATTGTTTTGTGAAGAATTAGCGAGCTCTCTTTTTGGGAGGGGCAGCATGGTAGCATAGTGGTTAGCACAACAGTTTACAGTACCAGTGAGCTGCGTTCAATTCCTGACACTGTCTGCAAGCAGTTTGTACGTTCTCCCGGTGACCGTGTGGGTTTCCTCCAGGTGCCCTGCTTTCCTCTCCGAGTCCAAAGACACACCGGCTGGTAGGTTAATTAGTCCTTGTAAATTGTCCCCTGATCAGGCAAGGATTAAATCGGGGATTGCTGGGCAGCATGGTTTGAAGGGCCGAAGGACCTGTTCCACTCTGTATCTCGATAAATAAATAAGTGGAATATCAACTCACGGGACTCTACACAGCACAACAAAGATTCTCCCTTAGACGTGGTTATTGATTGCAAAAGACTTCCTGCATCAAGCAACACACACAAAGTATTGGCGGAAATATGCAAATCAGGCAGAATCTATGGAAGGGAATAAACAGTCAACATTTAGGGCCGAGACTCCTCATCAGGACTGGAAAGGAAGGGGCAGAAACTGGAATAAGTTGGTTAGGACTACAAGCTGGCAAGTGGTAAGTGAAATCAGGTGAGGGTGAGGGTGAAGATGGCGTCCATCAGAACAGCGGGTGTGGACATATCACAGAATTCCTTTCCTTTTCAATTCAGTGCAACATATCATAGTCCAGGTATGGGCAGTAAATAAATGTAATATTAATATCTCTAAAATGCCAGACAATAACCATCTTCAATGGAAGAGAGGCTAACTGCTCAGCCTTGTCCTCCACCTCCTCTCCCAGAACATTCCAGGTAGCAAACACTCTCTGTATAAAATACTAACCCCTCTGGTCCCCTCGAAAACTCCTTCAGATTCAGTTATTTATCACATGGATATCACAACACACAGTGAAATGTACCGTTTGCATTAACAACCAACACAACCCAAGGATGTGCTGGTGACAGCCCGCAAGCGTTGCCACACATTTCAGCACAAACATAGCACAGCCCCTATTCACAGAGCAGCACAACTACAACAGAACACAAGCAGGAAAACAACAACAGCGAAGCGCGTGCACACACACACAAAATACTCCTAGGCAGACCGTCTCCAGTCTCCAGTGAACCAAAAGGCTTGCAGACACAGGACTCCGGCCACTGGGCTTCAATTTCCAGAATTCGGATTAACCTACAGGCCTCGATCTTTGGTACCAACCCAGGACTCATCAATGACAATGAGCTCAAACTCTGGACCTCAACTTCTGAACTACCCAATTACTGGGACCCTGCACGCTAGCTGTTTATCTCCAGTTCCTCACTGACTCATCTACTTAGGGGAACCCACCAACAAATTGATGACCTTGATGCCCTTGTCCTTGCTGGTCTACCAGCCTGACACCCAACTACAGATGTCCTTCATCTCCTGTCTACGTCACTGACCTTTGAACGCAGAATGTAGAACAGAGACCTAGACTCCACCTTAACCTCTAAGTCCCCCGCTTTCCTGTCCATAAACCCTAACCTGACCCTGAACTCCTCTCTCTGTCCCCATCCCTTCGAAACTGAAAAAAACAATGAAGTGAGCCATGACATTGACAGTGACTGCAGCTCGGCTCCATCTTACCTTAAACCTGGTCTGTATTGCTGAAAGTACCTGAAATTGGTCTGTCCTGTGTTTTGTGACATCACACCAGAGGAAATAATATATCATTTCTTAATGTTTGCATTACTAAATGACAATAAAAGAGGACTACGTGTCTTCATAATCTAAAAAATATATATATTTAATTTGTATGTAACCACCCTCCATTTTCTAAATTTTTTGAGAAAAGTTGTAATTTCATTATTAGAAAGTATTGCTGTCATTTCTGTTTCCTCTGTTCCTTAAGTAGCTTGATTGCTGAGCAAATTAATTGAGTTGACTGCACCAATTAAGAGAAGTTAGCAAGAGTACGAATGGGAGGGTATGGAGAGCTATGGTCCAGGTGCAGATTGACGGGGCTGGGCAGAATGAAGAGTAGATGGCCCGAAGGACCTGTTTCTGTGCTGTAGTGGTCTTTGACTCTGGGACTTTTGGATAAGTCCATGAAGAGAAAAGGTTTAAAAGTTATGGACCAAATGCGGGCAAGTGGGACCAGCTCAGTTCAGCACCTTGGTTGGCATGCATGAATCTGGCCAAAGTTGTTGTTTCACTGTATGTGTCACACAGTACATTACAGTGTGGTGGTGTAGCAGTTAGCTAGAGTGTAAGTAACCAGAGTTCAATTCCTGCCACTGTCTGTAAGGGGTTTGCATGCTCTCCCCACAACTGTGTGGGTTTCCTGTGGGTGCTCCAGCTTCCTCCCAAATCCCAAAGATTAGGGTCAGGGTCAGTAAGTTGTGGAGCGGGAAGCGTAGGAACAATTGTGGGCTGCCCCCAGCAGTTTTAGTCATTGATGCACAATGCCACATTCCACTACATTTTCAATGCAATGTGACAAATAAAACTGTTTTTTATTATTCTATAAACTCTAGTTCAGCAATATTCTCTTGGCCTTCCTAACTTCAAAGGGTTTTGAAATGATCCTTTTTTTGAAGGGACAGAAAAGTGGGACAAATGAAATGTTATCTGAAGGTTTAAATTCACCTTCCTTATAAAGCTGTATTCAGAATCAGATTTATTAACAATACATAAGTGGTAAAATGTATTATTTTGCAGCAGTAGTACAGTGCAGGACATAAAAATGCCCAGTCTGAGTTTTGACTGCCATGGTCCACACACTCCTGCTTCGGATCTAGTGGATCAATTCATTGGTATTCATTTCCAGTTCTCTGACTGCTGTCTCCATCATCATTTGTCTTTGTCTTCCGCTTGCTTTCTTTCCTCAATCTTTCCTATAATTACCGTGCATGCTAACTCCTCTTTCCTAATCACCTGTCCAATGAAGTCACGTAGCTTCTTCATGATCGCATACATTATTTCTCTTTTTGTGTTTGCTCTGTTCATGACATCCTCGTTAGATATTCATTTCATCCATGATATTCTTTGCATCCTCCTCAAAAACCACATCTCTGCTGCTTCAATTCGTTTCCTCATGTTACTAGATATTGTCCAACATTCTGAGCCATATAACATAACTGGATAAACGTAACGTTTCAGTACTCTGAGGCGGGTTGTCATGCCTAGATTAGTGTTGGTCAGTATACTCTTCATTCTCGTAAAGGGGTCTTTTGCCATCCCTATTCTTCTTTTGATGTCCATGTCGCACCTGCCATCTGATGTCACCCAGCTTCCTAAGTAGCTAAATTTCTGTACTTGTTTTATGTCTTCCCCATTTATTCTCAGCCTGCAGATAGGATTCTCCTTCTTTTTGGATATCACCATACATTCTGTCTTTTTGCAATTGATAGATAGACCCATTTTTGCACTTTCTTCAACAACTATGTCAACGTTTGTAGTTCTTCCTCCGTATTTGCAATTAACACAGTATCATCCACATATCTAAAATTATTGATGTTTTCACCACCAACTTTGATTCCCAAGATGTCGCTTATTTTTTTGTAATATTGTTTCACTGTACACATTAAACAAATCGGGGAGAAAACACACCCTTGTCTAACGCCTCTCTTGATTTTCGTAAACTGACTCGCTTCTCCATCTATTCTTACGCGGCAGTTTGTTCCCAATACAGATTTCTGATTAGGCGGAGGTCTTTCAAATCTAGATCTAGAGCTTCCTGTAATATTTCGAATAACTTACTGTGCTACACCTTATCAAATGCTTTTGTGTAGTTGATAAAACAAACAAACAAATCTTTTTGCACTTGAATAGTTCGTTCTGATAGTATCCTTAACATCAATATTGTGTTTCTTGTACCTTTGTCTTTCACAAAACCACATTGTTCTTTACCTATTTCAGCTTGTATCTTACTTTTAGCTCTTATCATCAAAATTCTTAGAAGTATCTTAGTGATATGACTCATTAAACTTATGGTCCTATGTATTTCACATTCTATTGCTCCAGGTTTCTTAGGAAGAGTGATAAATATTGATTTTTTCATCTCTTCTGGTATTATTCCTGTCTCATAAATGTCATTGATTAAATCAGTAAGTTTTTCAATTCCATAATCTTCAAGGGCGATAATTTCTTCTATTACTAATTCATCAGGACCTGCTGCCTTTCCTTTCTTCATCTTATTTATTGCATTACGAACTTCAGATTTTAAAATACTTGGACCTTCAATGTTCTTCTTAATTTCTGGTTTTTTGCCTCGATTGTCTTCAAACAATTCCTGAATATACTCAGTCCATCTGTTCATAATCTCATCTTTTTCCATGATAATGGTACCATCCTTTGCTTTCAAACATCCACCTGAAGAACAGAGGATCTTTTTACCAGTGATATTCTTGATTTATTGATGTAACCTTTCTGGATCAGGAATGCTCACATTCCTGGTTTAACCATTCTTCTTTGGCTTTTTGACATAAGCTTTTAACTTTTTTATCTAAGGACTTGTATTTTATAGAATTTGCTTTCTTCTGTCTCCTTTCTTCCATTAGATTTTTGATTTCATCTGTCATTCATTTATTCTTTGTGCTTTTTTCTTTTTTTTAGGAATCACTGACTTTGCTGATTCTACCAAGGCATCCTTTAGAGAGTTAAACTTGATTTCTACATGATTGCTATCATCTTCAATAGATTCTATTTCTAGACTTTGAAATCTATTCCTTACTTCAATTGTAAACTTGCGTCTTAAGTTTTCTTCTTTAATTGATTGCAAGTAGTCGAGGGGATGTTGAGGTTTTTGCTTCTCTAGTTTTTTAAGTTTTACTTTTACATGACATACTACTGGGTCCTAGTCACTATTACAGTCTGCACCTGGATATGTTTTTCATTGAGTCTGAGTTTCTAAATCTTTGGCTTATAGTAATAATAAAGTCAATTTGATTTTTGGAGTCATCACCTGGACTTTTCCAAGTCCATAAGCATCTTGAATGGTTTTTAAAGTAGGTATTCATAATGACCTGATTATTCATCTTGCACCATTCAACCCACTTCTTGCCTCTTTCATTTCTTTGCCCTCGTCCAAATTTTCCTATGGTATTTCCATCAGCACCTTGCCCTACTTTAGTATTTAGATCTCCCATGACAATAACAATACCCCGAGATTCGCATCTTTGCTTGTTCAAGCTCTTGCCATAAGTTATAAAAATAAGTAAATTATGCAAAGAAAGGATAATGAGGTAGTTCAGGGAGCATTTAGAAATGTGATGGCAGAGGGGAAGAAGCTGTTCTTTAAAGAATGAATGTGGATCTTCAAGCTCCTGTAGCTCTGCCCGATGGAAAAGGGTAGGTCCTGGATGGTGAGGGTTCTCGGTGATGGATGCCACCTTCCTGCAGTTGTCCTGGATGGTGAGGGTCCTCGGTGATGGATGCCACCTTCCTGCAGTTGTCCTGGATGGTGAGGGTCCTCGGTGATGGATGCCACCTTCCTGCAGTTGTCCTGGATGGTGAGGGTCCTGGGTGATGGATGCCACCTTCCTGCAGTTGTCCTGGATGGTGAGGGTCCTGGGTGATGGATGCCACCTTCCTGCAGTTGTCCTGGATGGTGAGGGTCCTCGGTGATGGATGCCACCTTCCTGCAGTTGCCCTGGATGGTGAGGGTCCTCGGTGATGGATGCCACCTTCCTGCAGTTGTCCTGGATGGTAAGGGTCCTCGGTGATGGATGCCACCTTCCTGCAGTTGTCCTGGATGGTGAGGGTCCTCGGTGATGGATGCCAACTTCCTGCAGTTGTCCTGGATGGTGAGGGTCCTCGGTGATGGATGCCACCTTCCTGCAGTTGTCCTGGATGGTGAGGGTCCTCGGTGATGGATGCCACCTTCCTGCAGTTGTCCTGGATGGTGAGGGTCCTCGGTGATGGATGCCACCTTCCTGCAGTTGTCCTGGATAGTGAGGGTCCTCGGTGATGGATGCCACCTTCCTGCAGTTGTCCTGGATGGTGAGGGTCCTCGGTGATGGATGCCACCTTCCTGCAGTTGTCCTGGATTGTGGGAAAAGGCTGTGCCTGTTATGGAGCTGGCTGAGCTTCAAAGCTTCAAAAGGTTCAAAGGTTAATTTTATTTTCAAAGTATGTACACAGAATACAGCTCTGAGATTTGTCCTCTCCAGATAGTCAAAAAATACAGAAAAACCAAGGAAGTCATTGAGGCCACCGTCCTGCACAAAAAAGAAAAAGAAACAAAATTCACAAACCCTAAACCCCCTCCAAACTCTCCCTCCCTCTCACAAAACAGATCCCATACCCAGACTCGGCAGCTAAAGCATCAAAGCCCTACCCACCGAGCTCCTCCCACACAAAAAAACTGCAACAATAACATCCAGCTCCCAAAAAGAGTAACATATCACCCACCACCGATCGGCAACAAGTAAGAAAACACAGGAAAACTGAAGGAGGCCAATGTAAACTACAGTCCACACTGATAATCACATACTGTATGCTCAAAAATACAAAAACATCCTCCATCAGCATCGAGGAGAGCAACAGCTCGAACTCAGTCCTTGTGTGGGGACTTCATTCATTGAAAAGTGGCCTTCCGACCTCCAGCCCGACACGGCCCACCATGGGGACTGACCTCCAGCTCAACACAGCCTGCCATGGGGAGTGACCTCCAACCCAACACGGCCTACCATAGGGAGCGACCTCCAGCCTGACTTGGCCTCCCCTGAGAAGCGACCTCCAGGTCAATGTGGCTCATGGCGGGGAGCGACCTCCAGCCCAACACGGCCTCCCCTGGGGAGTGACCTCTGGCCTGATTTGACCTGTCGACCTGCAGCCCGAACGGTTAAGAGCAACTGTCAGCCTGGCCTCCTCCGTATTCGTCTCAATGTTTCAATCTTCCTCAACACATCCGTCGGCAGAAATGCAATCGATCATGGCCCCACACTCCAAATCTGGTCTCCTGTTCAGGATAGCTCACGCTCGTGGTCCTCTCCTGGAATTTTCTTGGGAACAGCAGAGCACTAGATCACTCAATTGAATGCCAAACTGTAAGTCACAGGCTACAACAGTTTCCAAAACACAATTAAACTAAAAAGAATAAGTAAAAGGTGTAGAAAAGATGAAAAGATGAAAAAATTGACTATCTGGAATATGTTGTTCGAGGAATTGTTATTTGCTGGCGCCATCTTGACTGGAAAATTCCACTCGTAACAGTCTCTTTGGATCCTGCATATTGAAGCCTGGTGGTGATGTAACCAGTCAGGCTGCTCTCCACTGTACATCTGTTGAAATTTGCAACACACAGAACTGTGCAAAAGTCTTAAGCACATATAGTGTCTATAAAAAGTATTCACTCCCCTTGGGAGTTTTCATGTTTTATTGTTTGACAACATTGAATTACAGTGGATTTAATTTGGTTTTTTTGACACTGATCAACAGAAGAAGACTCTTTCGTTTTAAAGTGAAAACGGATCTCTACAAAGTGATCTAAATTATTGACAAATATAAAACACAAAGTAATTGATTGCTTTTTATTCACCCCCTTCAAGTCAGTATTTAGTAGATGCAACTTTGGCAGCAATTACAGCATTGAGTCTGTGTGGATAGGTCTCAATCAGCTTTGCACATCTGGACACTGCAATTTTTCCCCATTCTTCTTTACAAAACTGCTCAATCTCTGTCAGATTGCATGGGGACCTTGAGAGAACAACCCTTTTCAAGCCCAGCCACAAATTCTCAATTGGATTGAGGTCTAAACTCTGACTTGGCCACTCCAGGGCATTAACTTTGTTATTTTTTAAGTCATTCCTGTATAGCTTTGGCTTTATGCTTGGAGTCGTTGTCTTGCTGGAAAACAAACCTTCTCCCAAGCCACAGTTCTCTTGCAGACCGCATCAGGTTTTCTTTCAACATTTCCCTGTATTTTGCTGCATTCATTTTACCCTCTACCTTTACAAGCCTTCCAGGGCCTGCTGCAGTGAAGCATCCCCACAGCATGATGCAGCCACCACCATGCTTCATGGTAGGATGGTGTGTTTTTGATGATGTGCGGTATTTGGCTTCCGCCAAACACAGTGTTCAGTTTGATGGGCAAAAAACTCAATTTTGGTTTCATCAGACCATAGAACATTCCTCAAGCTGATTTCAGAGTTTCCAAAACTCTAGTCAAGATTTCATGTGAGATTTTTCAACAGTGGCTTTCTCTTTGCCACTCTCCCTTAAAGCTTTGACTGGTGAAGCACCCAGACAACAGTTGTTGTATGTGCAGTGTCTCCCATCTCAGCCACTAAAGCTTGTAACTCCTCCAGAGTTGTCATAGGTCTCTTGGTGGCCTCTCTCGCTAGTCTCCTTCTTGCACGATCACTCAGTTTATGAGGAATGCCTGCTCTAGTCAGATTTACAGCTGTGGAATATTCTTTCCATTTCTTAATGATTGACTTAACCGTTCTCCAAGGAATATTCAGTGATTTGAAAATTTTCTGGTATCCATCTCCTGACTTGGGCTTTTCAATAACCTTTTCACAGAGTTGCTGAGAGTGTTCTTTTGTCTTCATGGTGCAGTTTTGCCAGGATACTGACTCACCAGCAGTTGGACCTTCTGGATACAGGTTTATTTTTACTACTATCAATTGAAACTCTTTGACTGCACCCAAGTCTCCAAAAACAGATCCCCATTTAAATAATATGTGACTTCTAAAACTAATTGGCTGCACCTGTGATGATTGGTGTGTCATACTAAAGGGGGTGAATACTTATGCCTCAATTATTTGTAATTAATTTAGATCACTTTCCAGAGATCTGTTTTCACTTTGACATGAAAGAGTCTTTTTCTGTTGATCAGTGTCAGAAAAGACAAATTAAGTCCACTGTGTTTCAAAGTTGTAAAACAATTAAACATGAAAACTTCCAAGGAGTGGGGGTGAATCATTTTTATAGGCACTGTATATATACCTAGACTTTTGAACAGTACTGTCGTAATTGTATGTATTGCTCTGCATTGTTGCCACAAAAAAAAAATTCATGACATATGTGAGTGATGATAAACCTGATTCCGATGTGGGTCTCTGTTGTGGACTGAGAGCGGAAAGGGGGCAGGGAAAAGGGAATCATGGTTGAGAGGAAGGGAAGGGAGAGGGGAGGGAGCAGGAAACACCAGAGAGACACTCTGTAATGATCAATAAACCAATTATTTGGAAGCAAATTACCTTGTTTGGTGTCTCAGGGCTGGGTATCTCTGCACCTGTGCCAACCCCCACCCCACACCCTCTCCCACACCCCTCCCAGGGCACTTCACCCCCACCATTCCCACATCATTTGCTCCCACCAGATTTACAAACTCGCTCTCCACTCTACATTGACAAAAGTCTTAGGCACTCTAGCTAGGTTATGTGCTCAGAACTGTACCAAATCCCCTCAAACTCGGAATGAACTCGAGCCACTGGCATGCCCTCTTTATGACCGTATCAGTGTAATCAAGGTACAATCATTGAGATGCTGACATTATGTTATGCTTCACTCCTGTTTTAGGTCGTGGAACATTCGGCATGTCATCGAAAACTTCGGCAAACATCTACAGATGTGTGATGGAAATTGTGCTGACTGGCGACATTATGGCCTGGTATGGGAACACTAGTGCATTTGAGTGGAAAATCCCACAAAAGGTAGTGGATTCATCCCAGTACATCATAGGTAAAATTCTCCCAACCATTGAGTGTATCTACATGAAACGTTGCCATAGAAATGCAACATCCATCATCAAAGATCCTCAGCACCCAGGCCATGCTCTTTTCTCACTGCTGCCATCAGGTAGAAGGTACAGGAGCCTCAGGACTCGCACCACCAGGTTCAAGAACAGTTACTAACCCTCAACCATCAGGCTCTTGAACAAAAGTGGATTACTACACTTATTTAAGGACTCTTTATCTTGTTATTTCATGCTCATTATTTATTGCTAATTATTTATACCTGCATTTGCACAGTTCATTCCTGTTTACAGTTACTGTTCTGTAGATTCGCTAAGTACGCCCGCAGAAATAGAATCTCAGGGTTGTATGTTAGATTAGATTAGATTATGAGGACACGCAGTCCTCTTTTATTGTCATTTAATAATGCATGCATTAAGAAATGATACAATGTTCCTCCAGAATGACATCACAGAAACACAAGACAAACCAAGACTGAAAAACTGACAAAAACCACATAATTATAACATATACTGTAGTTACAACAGTGCAAAGCAGCACCGTAATTTGATAAAGAACAGACCATGGGCATGGTAAAAGGAAAAGTCTCAAAGTCTCTCGGAAGTCCCATCATCTCACGCAGACGGTAGAAGGAAGAAAAACTCTCCCTGCCATGAGCTTCCAGCGCTGCAAATTTGCCGATGCAGCACCCTGGAAGCACCCGACCACAGCCGACTCTTGAGTCCGTCCGACAACTTCGAGCCTCCAATCAGCCCTCCAACACCGAGCACCGAGCACCATCTCTGCCGAGCGCTTCAACCCCGGCCCCGGCAACAGGCAATAGGCAAAGCCGAGGATCTGGGGCCTTCCCCTCCGGAGATTCTCGATTGCACAGTAACAGCGGCAGCAAAGCGGGCATTTCAGAAATTTCTGCAGATGTTCCTCCGTGCTTCTCACATCTGTCTCCATCAAATCAGGATTGTGCACGGTACCTACTTACAAATACAATATCATTCAGAGCGGCTGCACGTACTGCGTCGCGCCGCCACCTTCTCCTCCCCTCCCATTTGATGACATACATGTATGCTGATAATAAACTTGACTTTGAACTTTGACTATCTAAGAGTTTCTTAAATGCCTCTAATGTATGTGTTTCTATCATCACCCCTGATGGTGTTTCATGCACCCACAACTCTCTATGTTAAGAACTTTCCTCTGACATCTCCCTGATATTTTCCTTCAATCTCCTTAAAATTAGTGTGTTCAAATGGAAATAAGCCATTTCCATCCTGAGAAAATGTCTCTGGCTATACATTCAATCTATGTCTTTTATCGTCTTGTACACCTCTGTCAAGTCACCTGTCATCCTTCTTCAATCAAAAGAGAAAAGCCCTAGCTCACTCAACCTATCATCACAAGACACGCTCTTTAGTCCAGGCAGCATACTGGTAAGTCTACTCTGCACCCACTCTATATCCTTCCTATAATTAAATGATCAGAATTGAACACAATATTCTGTGCGGTCTAACCAGGGTTTTATAGAACTGCAACATTACCTCACAACTCTTGAACTAAATCCCTCAACTAAAGAAGGCCAACCCACCATTTGCCTTCTTAACAACGCTATCAACTTGCGCAGCAACTTTGAGTGATCTATGGAGGTCGATCCCAAGATCCCCGTTCTTTCACATGGTCAGGAATCATTCCTGTACTCTGCCTTCAAATTCGACCTTCCAAACTGAATCACTTCACACTTTTCCAGATTGAGCTCCATCAGTCACTTCTTAACCCAGTTCCGCATCCTACCAATGTCCTGTTAAAAACTTACAATAACCCTCCACTTTACCCACCAACCTACATGTCATCTGCAGACTAACTAACCCACCTTCCACTTCCTCATCCAGGTGATTTATAAAATTCACAAAGAGTAGGGGTCCCAGAACAGATCCCTGTTGAACACCACTGGTCTCTCAACCCAGGCAGAATATGGTCCACCTACTATCACCATCTGTCTTCTATGGGCAAGACTACTGTGTATCCACATAGGCAGGTTTCCCTGAATCCTATGTCTCCTGACTTTCTGAATGAACTTACCAAGGGGAAACTTATAAAATGCTTACTAAAATCCAATACAGACCACATGCACAGCTCTACCTTCGTGAATGTGCATTGACTGACTAACTTCACTCAGGTTTGTGAGGCACACCCTGCCACTCACTAAATCATGCTGATTATTCCTCATCAGACTATGCTTCTCCAAATACTTGTAATTCCTGTCTCTAAGAATCCTCTCCAATAATTTGCCAGCCACTGAAGTAAGACTCACTGCTGACCTGTGATTCCTAGGATTATCCCTACTCTCCTTCTTGAACAAAGGGATAACATTTATCACTGCCCAGACATCTGGTACTGCTCCTGTGGACAGTGAGGATGGAAAGATCATTGTCAATGGGGCAGCAATCTCCTCCCTCGCTTCTATAGTAACCAGGGATCTATTCCATCTCCTCCCTGGGACTCACCTATCCTAATGTTTTTTGAAAGTTCTACATCCTCATTCTTAGCATCAATATGCTTAAGCACATCAGTCTGTTTTAACACTGTCCTCACAATTGTCAAAGCCCTCTCGCTGGTGAGTACTGAAGCAAAGTATTCATTAAGGATCACCCCTACCTCCTCCGATTCCAGCGATGTTTTCTCTATTACCCCTGGTTGATCCTATCCTCACTCTGGCCATCCTCCTGTTCTTCACATATGGGTAAAATGCCATGGGGTTTTCCTCAATCTTACTCATCAAGGTCTCACATGACCCCATCTAGCTCACACAAGTCCATTCTTCAGTGCCTTCCTGACTACCCTGGAACACTGTCTGATCCTTCAGTTCCTTCCTGGCTACCCTATAACTGTCTAGAACCTTGTCTGATCCTTCTTCTCCTTCCTGGCTACCCAGGAACTCTCTGGAACAGTGTCTGATCCTTCAGTTCCTTCCCATCTATCCTGCAGCTCTCTAGAACACTATCTGAACCTTTGGCCCCTTTCTGTCTATCCTGTAACTTTCCATAACCCTGTCTGATCCCTCAGTTCCTTCCTGCCTATCCTGTAACTCTCCATAACCCTGTCTGCTTCTATCCCTCTTTAAGGCTATAGTAAAGGTTGGGGAGTTGTGGTCCCTGTCTCCTACATGCTCTCACTTCAGGAGATCTGAACCTTGGCATGGTTCATTACCCAGTACCAAAGCCAATAAGGCCTCTGCTCTAAATGGTCTGTCTGTAAAGTGAATCAGGAATCCACAGGAAACACTAATGCCCTTGAATGGAAAATCCTAAAAATGTAGTTAGTACAGCCCAGTCTATCATAGGTAAAGGCCTCCCTACTACAGAGCATAACTACAAGCAATGCTATCACAGGAAAGCAGCATCCATCATCAAAGGCCACCATCCTGGCAGTGCTCTCTTCTTGCTGCTGCCATCAAGAAAGGAGGCACAGGGCAGAGGAACCTTAAGTCCCACACCACCAGGTTCACGAGCAGTTGTTACTCCTCAGCCATCAGGCTCCTAAACTATCATGGATAATTCCACTCCCCCAAACACTGAACTGATTCCACAAACTATGGACCCACTTTCAAGGACTCCATAATACAAGTTCTCAGTATTATTTATTTATTTAATTATTATGTTGATTTTTTTTTTTGATAATTTGCTGTATTTTTGCACATTGGTTGTTTGTCTTTGCTGTGTGCAGTTTTTCCATTGATTCCATTGTGTTTCTTTGTATTTACTGTGAATGCCCACAAGTAAACACATCTCAGGGTAATGCTGTATATGGTGACATACATGTACTTTGTTAATAAATTTACTTTGAACTTCCTAGACACCCTGAGTAAATTCTGCCCCATCCAAACCTTTTGCACTAGGGAGTTGCCATCAATACCAGAGAGGTTGAATTCCCCGTGACAACAATCCTGCTATTTTTGCATCTTTCTAAACTCTGCCCCCCAATTTGTTCCTCACTGTCTCTGTTGCTGTTGGGCAGTCTATAGAATACTCCCAATAGAGTGATTGCTCCCTTCCTATTTCTGACTTCCACCCAAATTGACTCAGTAAACAATCCCTCCACAATGTCCTCCCTTTCTGCAGCTGTGAAACTCTCCCTGATTAGCAATGTTGCTCCCCCCAACTCTTTTACCTTCCTCCTCGTTCTATTTGAAACATCCAGTAGCTATTCCAGCCCATGCGACAGCCAAGTCTTTAACGGCCACAACATCATAGTTCCATGTACTGACCCGTGCTCAAAGTTCATCACCCTTGCTCTTGATAGTTCTTGCATTAAAATAGATACATTTCAGCCCATCCCGCTGACTGCAATTTTGCCCTCTGAACTGCCGACCTTTCCACACAGACTTTCTACACACTGTATCTAGTTGTACGCCAACTTCCCATTCCCAGTTCTATCACTCTGGTTCCAACCCCCTGCCAAACTCATTTAAACACCCCCCACTTAACAACACTTGCAAATCTGCCTGCAATGTTGGCCCCCCTCAAGTTCAAGTGTAGCCTGTCCTTCTTCTACAGGTCATACCTTCCCCAGAAAAGATCACAATAATCCAGAAATCTGAAACTCTGCCCTCTGAACCACGCATTAGGATTCCTCAGCCACATGTTTATCTGCCAAGTCATCTTATTGTACTCTCATTGGAACATGGCACAGGCCTCAATCTAGAGATCACATCCTGCTTTACAGCTTTCTACCTAGTTTTCTCTATTCTTTCTTCAACGCCTCATCCCTTTTCTTACCTAAGTCATTGGTGTCAATATGTACCATGACTTCTGGTTGTTCACCCTCCCCTTTCGAATACTGAGAATACTGTGTACCCGATCTGAGACATCCCTGACCCTGACATCTGGGAAGCAACATACCATCCAGGTGTCTCTTTCATGTCCACAGAATCTCCTGTCTGCTCTCTAACTATTGAATCCTTGTCACCAAATGCAAATGCACTTTTCTTCCCCACTTCCCTTCTGAGACAGGGAGCCAGACTCAGCGCCAACAATTACCAAGTTATTAGGGGTAGAAGGCTATACCGTTGCTCGTGGAGTCAAGATTCACTCACTGGTATAGTCTTGTCGTGGTGAAGAGGCTTGTTGTGTCCATTCTGGGGCAGCTCACTCACGTTTGGTCCCCCATCAGATACTCAGCTCTCACCTGTGGCTCCAAGTCACTGTTAGCATGCAACAGTGGCCACACCCCTGGTACACTGCTTCAACAGGCAGGCCTCATATCTCAGTGAGATATGAACATGCCTGTCCCAGCAGGCAAATTCAGGTCTGGCAGATGATAGGAATACATGTGGATATTTTTATACATCACTAATATAAATTTCCTTCTTTCATCCACCAGTCACATGATCCTTCTCCAATTCAAAGCTGATCCATCCCTTCCCAATTCATAAATTAATCCTTTTGAAATTGGACAAGTGGAATACTGAATGAACATCATTATTTGTAGTCACAATCTACTGCAGGTCTTCAGAAAATAAAGATCTATTTTTTCCCCTGATCATTTCCTTTGGAACTTAAGGCAAACAATCTCTTTTTATAGTAACATATATAAAATCCCACTTTACCATTTCTGTGTATGGAGGTTGAACAAGATTTAATCTATGTGTTTGAAGCTATGAAAGGCTTGCACAACATCAACAGGAATTACTGATTTCACGTGACAGAGTAGAAAACGTTGATTTATGTGTTCAGTGGAAGAAAACTGAGGAAAATAATTTTCATACAGAAATTACTGGGCTCTGCACTCATTACCTTTCAGAATGAAAGAGGCAAAAATGCTCTTCATATTTGCAAAGTGATGGATAACTGCAGGTAAGAACAGCAAACACTTGAAATACTCAGCAGTTCAGGCTGTTTCTATGGGGAAAATACAGTTAACATTTCAGGTTGAAGACTTTTAATCAAAACCTGTTTGGATGAACTGACAGATTTACAGACTGAGTGGAACTAACCTGAGTAACTCTTTGGGACTGACATGAGCTTGAGTACCTAACTGGCCTCCTTTGATCATAACAGAGGTACTATCAATTCCAGTACATGTATCACTTTCGCAGATGTGCATCATTGTACTCCAAACCAAAAACAATGCAGCATTAACACAGCTTCCGGATCAAGAGCTGGGATTCTGCTCCCTTGCTTATTTATTCCTTCAATTATTTTGCGGAAAACTTCCACACAGAGAAGCAGATTTTAATATGATAAACAGGTAGACTTCTGCTTCGTACTTTTCAACATCCCATAACTTCTAAAAGAAAATTATGAATAATACAGTCTGGGCTCTGGTGTGATGTGATAATTCTTTCTGTGCTGCAACTCCTTCAGACAGTGTATTCCATATTTTCATTGTACTTTAGATCTAAAAAGTCTTCAAATAGAAATCTATGCCAATATTCAATGCAGGCAAATAAGCAAGTTCTAAGTACATTTATTATCAAAGTATGTATACATTATATAATCACCAGATTCATCCTGTTCCAGGCAGACACAAGGCAAAGAAACCCAAAAGAACCCATTAAATAAAACAAGCCCGTTAACCACTCCACAAAAAAAACATACAACATGCAAACAATATAAGTAAGAAAATAGCATTCAGAACAAAAGTAGGTTCAAAGGCATGAAGCCCAGAGATGGCGGGGCAGAGCAGGCCACAGCCACAGATTCAGACTCAGTTCAGCCGAGAGCAAGTAAACATTGCAGAGCCTCCTCATGTTTACCATACAAACTTTGACGTAGCCTGTAAACGTTCTGCCACTATTTCAAGGTCACTATTCCTGTACCTGTCCTTCATACAGCACTGAGAAGAAGTGAAGTCCCACTATTTAAAATGGAATTGCTTAAATCCTCAAGTGAAGCCATCCTGGTAATGAATGTACTGTATCTCACCAAACCCATTCCAAACTGCCGCTGTACTGAATTTATCTCACCAACCCCACCCAAACTGCCCTCATGCTGAATGTATCTCACCAACCCCACCCAAACTGCCCTCATGCTGAATGTATCTCACCAACCCCACCCAAACTGCCCTCATGCTGAATGTATCTCACCAACCCCACCCAAACTGCCCTCATGCTGAATGTATCTCACCAACCCCACCCAAACTGCCCTCATGCTGAATGTATCTCACCAACCCCACCCAAACTGCCCTCATGCTGAATGTATCTCACCAACCCCACCCAAACTGCCCTCATGCTGAATGTATCTCACCAACCCCACCCCAAACTGTCCTTTACTGAATGTATCTCACCAACCCCACCCCAAACTGTTCTTTACTGAATATATCTCACCAACCCCACCCCAGACTGTCCTCATACTGAATGTATCCCACCAACGCCACCCCAGACTGTCCTTTACTGAATATATCTCACCAACCCCATCCCAAACTGTCCTTTACTGAATATATCTCACCAACCCCACCCCAGACTGTCCTTTACTGAATATATCTCACCAACCCCACCCCAAACTGTCCTTTACTGAATATATCTCACCAACCCCACCCCAGACTGTCCTCATACTGAATGTATCCCACCAACCCCACCCCAGACTGTCCTTTACTGAATGTATCTCACCAAACCCACCCCAAACTGTCCTTTACTGAATGTATCTCACCAACCCCACCCAAACTGCCCTCATGCTGAATGTATCTCACCAACCCCACCCAAACTGCCCTCATGCTGAATGTATCTCACCAACCCCACCCAAACTGCCCTTCACTGAATGTATCTCACCAACCCCACCCAAACTGCCCTCATGCTGAATGTATCTCACCAACCCCACCCAAACTGCCCTCATGCTGAATGTATCTCACCAACCCCACCCCAAACTGTCCTTTACTGAATGTATCTCACCAACCCCACCCAAACTGCCCTCATGCTGAATGTATCTCACCAACCCCACCCAAACTGCCCTCATGCTGAATGTATCTCACCAACCCCACCCAAACTGCCCTCATGCTGAATGTATCTCACCAACCCCACCCCAAACTGTCCCCATACTGAATGTATCTCACCAACCCCACCCCAGACTGTCCTTTACTGAATGTATCTCACCAACCCCACCCCAAACTGTCCCCATACTGAATGTATCTCACCAACCCCACCCCAGACTGTCCTTTACTGAATGTATCTCACCAACCCCACCCCAAACTGTCCCCATACTGAATGTATCTCACCAACCCCACCCAAACTGCCCTTCACTGAATGTATCTCACCAACCCCACCCCAGACTGTCCTTTACTGAATATATCTCACCAAACCCACCCCAAACTGTCCTTTACTGAATATATCTCACCAACCCCACCCCAAACTGGCCTTTCTAAATGTATTTCACCAGATCCATTCCAAACTGTCCTTTATTGAATGTATCTCAACACACCCAGCCCCTATTGTCCTTTACTGAATGTATCTGACCAGGCTCATCCCACGATTTGTGGAGCTCTAATACCATGACTGGACAATCAGCCTCAGGCTCTTTGGAAAACTGTTTAACTGTATTTGATGTGCACTTCTTTTAGTATAGTGTTTACAGTCATTCCTGTAGCATCTGGTTTATAGGTACTATAAACCACAATTTAATTGGACAATCTCTGCCTTCATCTTGCACCTTGTTTGTCATAAAGAGGATTGCAGTTAGAATCTGGTGCAAGAGTCCTCCAAGCAGGAATTGGGAAAGTCTACCTCTCCTGATGAAAATTCCAATAACCAGTCCTCTGCTTCTGTCTGAATCCTTTCACTCACGGTCAGAGTGTGAGATGTGGACACAATAGACTTCTGCTGGTCACCATTTGAGATGAGTGCTCTCTGTTCTGTGACAAAACTGGATGAAGCACAAGCCAATGTGGACACTTGGTTGTGTTGTGATGTTTCAAAACTGACTCCCAACTGTAGATCTGCACAGATCAAAGGAGTTACTGCTTATGCCTGGACCATTTTGCACCTTCCTTTAGTAGGTCGACATGTGGTGTTAAGAGGATGAGAGGAACCTGTAATCTCCCTGAATAGTGGCACTTACCTCCAATGACTGTCTTTCACTTCCTCCTTTAACAGGCTGCAGCCAATTAAATTCAACACTTTTCCTTTATCTGCATGAAGACAAATACAAGTAAGCCCCATTTAAGCTTCACATGATGCTAATTCAGTCTCCTCCCCATAGCCATTTCACAGAGAAAATCACCCAATTCTACAAAAAATGCTAGATCAAATGCAGTGTCTTCACCTTTGATACTTGGATTATTTTGGGGCTTTTTGCATGTTAATTATCCTTGGCATTCTTTATCAATATCAACCTGGAGATAGCCACGAAAGAGAGTCACTTTCTGAAGTCTTTGAGCCTTGTTAAGTGAATCCACAGAACCTGGAATGAAGAAGATGGATATTGTGCGGTGGCACAGCTGGTAGGTCTGCTGCCTCACAGGATGAGAGGTGACCTGATAGACCTGTACAAGATGATGAGAGGTTTTGATCATGTGGATAGTCAGAGGCTTTTTCCCAGGGCTGAAATGGCTAACACGGGAGGGCACAGTTTTAAGGTGCTTGGAAGTAGGTACAGAGGGTATGTCAGGGATGCAGGGAGTGGCAAGTGCGTGGAATGGGCTGTCGGCGATGGTGGTGGAGGAGGATATGATAGGGTCTTTTAAGAGACTCCCGGATAGGTACATGGCTATGGGTAACCCTAGGTAATTTCTAAAGTAAGTACATATTCGGCACAGCATTGTGGGCTGAAGGGCCTGTATTGGCCTGTATTGTGTTGTAGGTTTTCCATGTTTCTAAGTTATTCATTGTGTTGATCAAAATCAGGCCTCCATTCTGTTGAGCTGATTGCTCCAGTTTATAGTGTAGTGCTGTAGGAAATCAGTAGATGTATGTTTAACTTGAAAAAATTTACTGTTCCTCTCTCCATAGATGCCATCCAAATTGCTGAATGTTTCTAGTTATTTCTGTTTACAGAGCACAAAGAACCTTCCACATTCATGAGGGCTGTGTCCAACTCACAAAGGGCAGTGGAGAGCAAGTTCCTGCTCCTGAAACAGAACTTGGGCTCTGCACTAAAATGTCTGAGACTCACTCTGCAAGTCTCCTTGATGAGTATTTCTGTATTATCTGTAACATGAAGACAGCCTTTGCACAGGGAGAATAGAATTATGCACCAACCTTTAGATTCCCTCTTGTGCAACTTAATGTCAATATAATTAGATGTGGGCACAGAATTTAGTGAGTCAATTAAAACCAAAATGGAAGCTCTTCGTCCTTAATGGCTCTGAAAGCAGAAATCAGGAATGATTAAAGATGAGGTATTAATCACACAGATTAAAGATTATATTTACTTGTACACTGTAGTAATTGAATTCATTTGCAACTGATTTTCCCAGTTCATAAGAGTTTGCTCAGGGACAATTTGTCTTTTATATTTCTTCAGGCACATACTGATCCTCCCTGAGTTATGAACCCTGGCCTCACACAAACAAGCAAGCGTTTGGGAGACAGACGGGATAGATGAGAACAGTTGTGGCACTGTAGGCATCTTCTGCTGGACGTTTCCACGTGTCTTTCTCCCCACTTACACAGAGCATTCACCCAACCCCCGACCCCTCCCTGTCCTGCACTCCTGTAATACAGGGCTGGGTTGAACCAAGCAGAACAGGGAGTGCTGGAAAGACTCACTTGCTCACTCATCGAGTCAGTGAGGCCGGCTGGCTGCGTCTCTTCCTGTACCTGCTTGTCACAGCTGTTTCTGTTCATTTCTGGTTACCTATAATTGAATACTTGGAATACTCCACCCCAGGCAACAACTTGGTGAATCTCCTCTGCAGCTTCTCCAGTGCAATCACGTTCTTCCTTCAGTGTGGCAACCAGAACTTCATATAGCAACCCAATCAATGTTTTACAAAGTTGTAGCATGTACTCCATGTCCGTGTATACCATGACCCAATTAATAAAGGCAGGCGTTCCATGTGCTTCCTTCATGTTGGTAACTGTCTGTGCTGCCACCATCAGAAACAAGGAGAAATAGCTTTTTCCCTGGAATTCTCTGCCCAGGGAAGCAATAGAGACCACCTCATTAAGTATGCTTCAGACACAGTTAGTTAGACTTTTACATAGCAGGGGAATTGTGTTATGGAGAAAAGACATGTAGATGGAGCTGAATTCACAGTCAGATCAGGCGTAATTTTATTGAATGGCAGAACAGGCTCAGCGAACCAGATGGTCGACTTCTACTCTTATTTCTTATGTTCTGACATTATGGACAGTTCTCAGGAATGCAAATCTGTCAAAACCTGGGAAATGCATACATTAATTGTTAATAGGCCTGAAATTCAATCCAAGATTTTAATTACTAATTCCCTTAAATCAATCTCTGTAACTAGCTCAGATGATATTGCAATGCAGTTCTAAGGAGTGGTTAAGTGCTGCCTTCAGATGAGTGCCCAGATTTCAAACCCATTTACTGCCAAATGTTATCAGCAAAATGGTAGGTGAAAGATGCTTTGTTGGTATCTTAACATGATAGCAACCAATTCCAGCAGAAGCCCTGTCCGTTGGAAACCTGAACATGGTCAACACAACTTACAATTTTCCATCATCGTTCGAGTATGTGATGGCCTCAGCAACATTCACAATGATCATCTCTGTCTCACTGAGAGAAACTGCAGCATTAGTGTGCAACCTACAAGCTTTGCTTTTAATTTACATTTAACCTGCATCAGGATGGCCAGGGGAGATAAATCAATTCGTTGCTACCAACATCTTCCTGATGTTGGTTCGCTCTGTCTGCCAGAGAAAGCAGGATCTCTCAGTGGCCACACATTTTAATTCCACGTCCCATTCCCAATTCTGATATGTCAACCCATGGCTTCCTGTACTGTCAAAATGAAGCCACACTCTGGTTGGAGGAACAATACCTTATATTCCGTCTGGGTAGCCTCCAACCTGATGGCATGAACATCGACTTCTCTAACTTCTGCTCATGCCCCTCCTCCTCTTCTTACCCCATCCCCTATTTTAATTATTTTTTTCATTTATCATTCCCCTCCCTTGTTTTCTTTCTCTCTTTCCCTCTCACAATCACTCTTTGCCTGCTCTCCCCTTCCTCTGGTGCTTCCCTCCCCCTTTCTTTCTCCCATGTCTCCAGCTTTGTTTCCCTTTTGTCAATCACCTGTCCAGCTCTTGGCTCCATCCCTCCCCCTCCTGTCTTCTCCTATCATTTCGGATCTCCCCCTCCCCCTCCCTCTTTCAAATCTCTTACTATCTCCTCTTTCAGTTAGTCCTGACGAAGGGTCTCGGCCCAAAACGTCAACTGTACCTCTTCCTATATATGCTGCCTGGCCTGCTGTGTTCTACCAGCATTTTGTGTGTGTTGCTTGAAATTCCAGCATCTGCAGATTTTATCATGTTTGCATCTCCCTGATGTGTTTATTTGCTACATCACTGCTGGCTTCCAGAATCAAGCAAGGAATAGGTATGTTGTGATCTGTGCCTGCAAAAGTCAACAATGGCATGATGGTGCAGTGGTTAAAGCCATTGTGTCTTAGCTCCCAGGAGCTCAGTTCAGTACTGACCCTGGGTGCTGTCTGCGTGGAGTTTGCAAGCCCTCCCTGTGATCGTGCTGTTTTCCTCAGTATACTCCAGCTTCCTCCCTTTTCCCAAAGATGGCTTGCAGAATAAAAGGATAGTTGGAGACTTGTGAGAGAGGATAGCATGCAATGATACAGGCAAGTAAGGAGGGGCGGAATGGGATTTATGGGACTGTATCCCTGGGAACTAGTAGGAACCCAAAGGTGTTATGGCCTCCTTCGTTAGTATAATAAGTGGGGCAGTAAAACTATCCCACAGCTTGCAGTGGTGTGGAAGAACACAGGTTGAGGAGGTGTCCACTGTGACTCCCTACCCACCTTCTCCATGGCAATCCCTCACACCATAATACCTATGGGAAAGAGTTCATTATAGCTCTGTCTTCTTCCTATGATGGATTGTGACAAAACACTGTGTATTAACATTTAATTATCTTATATTAACATTTAAACATTTATATTATATCAATATTTAAAGATCTTTATTAACATTTGGCCACAAGAACCTCAGCATAATGGCAGTTCCATCGTACAAAGGTTTAATGTTAAAGATCCTCATCCTTGTATCCAACTCATCATCCAGCCAGATATTTACTTTCTGCTAATTCTGGTTCCTGAATTTAACCACAGCATCCTTTGGCAGATAACTCATTGGTCATCATGAATTCCCACCCAGAAGCTCTTCCTTCACCTCTTTCCCTCTCCTTCCTTTTGCTAGACCAACCTCTTTGTTCAGTGTTTTTGGCTGATGGTCTTGCTACCTGGATCAGCATCAACCTTTGCCAGTTTATCATTGAATCATAAAATGGTTACAGCACGGGAAGTCATTTGACCCACCATGCCTATATTGGCCCTCTACCACTCTGGCTCTTTCTACGTGGATGTTAAATCCTTTTAGATACAATATCAATAGGACAAGTGTTCAAGATTCCAATCATACGGTGTGAAAAAGCTGTTCCTCATTTCACTTTTAGTTCCCTTCCCCTTTATTTCATACCTAAAACATTTCATTCTCAACCACTCCAACAAATGGAATGGCCTCCCACGATGCAGTGAGCCTCTTCATTTCGCATTCTTCAGATATCTCCTCAGCCTTCCCTCCTCCAAAGAAAACGGTCCCAGCACCAATTTACACAGCTCTTTGAGAAGTTTTGTTATCTTGAATGTGCTGGTTAAATCATCTTCTTCTGATGTGGAGCCTTCTCATCTTTCAAAGTACCAAGTACGATGAGAGAGAGTCCCATAAGAGGTGTTGCCCATGGAATAGGACTGAAATCTGAAGGGCTGCAGGCTCTCTTAGTAGATGTAAAAACTCCACAGTGTTAATTGCAGAAAAGTCATTCTTTATGAAATGAATTACTTCAACAACAAGGCTGAATACAATATTAACCATTCTATTTTTAGAATCCTTGCTATCTCTAGACAGCCGACTGCATTCACTATTTCACACTCTTATCACCACTGTATAAAAGGAAATCTTTCTTTTGATCAAACTCTTGTTCATTTTCCCTCTTGTTCATTAACTACATTCATGAGCTGAGGCTCCCACCCGAACCACAACCCATATTCACTGCCTAGTCATGGTGACTGGTGCAGCAAGGAGGACAGCAGAAGGCTACGTAACTGGCCCTTGCCATGCTAATGATGTGAGCAACTCGAGTGGACGCCATGGGTACCTGGCTTCTTTCCCACAGGGGGATCATCAACGTTTTCCCATCTCTATAGTTCTCCAACTGGGACTTGTGCCTTTGTGCAGGAAAGAGTCCGTAGCAAGGGCTTCAAAAACAAGAAGTTTAATGTGAGGGGAAGAAGGTCTAAAGAGGATCTGACGATATGCTTTTTCCTTACACACAGAGTGGTTGATATCTGGAACTCGCTGTCAGAGGAGGTGGAGGAATTGGATACAATTGCAATGTTTAGCAGCATCCTAAAAAGGCAGCATCGAAGAGGACCACAAACTGGTCACAGGGTTTGGAGGCTTGCATGCTTCAATGATCCAGAGAGCTATACTGGCTAGAGTCAGGGCCTTGTGCTTTGGCCAGACTAAGAGTGGTCCACCGGTCCTCCAGGTTCAGGGGTTCAGCTCATGGCCAACAACCCCAACTGGTCAAGAAGCAATTGTTACTGAAACAGCAATGAAGAATCGTTCTATACACATAGAGATGGAGGACCTTCGTGGCTGCGGTAAATGTGAGTGGCGCTGGGGGCAGTAAGTAAGCTTTAAATAGGCAAGGCACTGAAGGATACAACCCTAGTGAAGACATTTGAGATTAGTCTCGGTGGACAGAGGCCAAATGGGGAAGTGAGAGAGAGATTGTTACAGGGAGACAGACTGATGGGATTGCCTTGCTGGAGGCTGCCCTTGCCCATTGCCAGAGGCTGAATGGCATCGATGTGGTCATAAATTAAACAGGATTATGTACTTATGCACTCAGTGGCCACTTTATTAGGTACAAGAGTGGAATCCATTGGGTCTTCTGCTGCTGTAGCCCATCCACTTCAAGGTTCAATGTGTTGTGCCTTGTAAGATGCACTTCTGCACACCTCTGTTGTAACACGTAGTTATTTCAGTTACCGTCACCTTCCTGTCAGCTTGAACCAGTCTGGCCATTCTCCCCTGACCTCTCTCATTAACAAGGCACTTTCACCCACAGAACTGACACTCACCGGATGTTTTCTGGTTTTTTTTTGCATCATTCTCTGTTAAACAGACCTTGCAGTCCAACTTGACCATGACGACCAAGTTGTCAACCTGAGCTTGCCTGCACTTGGCCAATATCCCTCTTAACCATGTACCTGTCTAAATTATGTCTAAATGTTATAAGTGTATCCACCTCCACCACTTCCCTCTGGCAGCTCATACCATATACCCATCATCACCTGTGTGAAAAACCTCCTTGATGGGTCTTCATTAAATCTTCCCCCTCTCGCCTTCAACCTATGCACTCTAATTTTAGACTCCCCTACCCTGAGAAAGACTGGGACCATTTGTCTTAATGATTTAATAAACCCCTTTAAGGCCACCCTTTAGTGCCTGTTGTATCAGGGAAAACAGCCCAAACCTCTCATCTCTGCTCGTAACTCAAGTCCTCCAGTCCCAGCAATATTCCTGTGAATCTTTTCTGCACTCTCTCCAATGTCATCAGATCCCTCTTCAATTTTATGTATTGCATTAACTAGCAACCCACTTCAGAATTTTTGATTTAGGATAAGCAATGTCTCAAAGTAGCCTTTTCCATCAACCCCCTTGTTCAGAGAGACAAAACTTCCACACGACTGCATCAAAACATATTGTAGTGCCAACCATGTCCAAAAGCAGTGACATATCAAACAAAGTTCCCTGCCTCCCATTAAAACAGCTCTAAAAGTAAATGAAACTAGGAACCAGGGGTGAGCATACATCATCCCATTTCTAAACTTTTTCATTTAAAATTAAGATAATGGTCTTTATATTACAATAAAATTCTGACAATTCAATATCCAACTCGATACGCACATTCTTCCCAATCACCACAAGTCTAGTTGCCGCATTCTCATCAAACTTAGCTGGCTCACTGGACAACTTATCATCATGTGCAACACTTCAAAACAAAAGCTTTAAAATTGTGTTGAGTGGTAACAAAAAACTGTCCCATTACCTAACCTTCTGTCTAGTGTCCCACCTCCCTCTTTTTGATCCATGATCTATTGTCCTCTATTAGATTCCTTCTTTATAAACACAAGAAAGTTTACAGATGTTGTAAATCCAAAACAAAACACACAAAATGCTGGAAGAATTTAGTAGGTCAGACAGCATCTATGGATGTGAATAGCCAATGTTTCAGATCGAGACCCTTTATCTCTTCCATCTATCACATCCCAGCTTCTCATTGCTTTCCCCCATCACTCCACATGGATTTACCTATCACCTGCCAGCTTGCACTCCCTCCACACCATTCCCCACACCCCCACAAACCAGAGCCCGCGGCTGGGCGGTGGGTCCCAGGCCCGGAGCCAGTTGTTGGGAGGAGTGTTCTAGGTCCAGGGCTTTCACTGAAGCAGTGCCTGGGTCCCAGTGCAAGGTATAATACATTGTTTCAACAAGTTAAATGACATACTGGAAAGACAGGGCATTGGGGTTGGAGGCAAGAGCCGATTTCGCTCCCTCTCCCGTGATGTTCACTTCATGCCGCTGAGGTTATGAAGACTGCTCCTGGCTGCTGTGCTCCTAAAATGATAGACTGATCCTGAGGCTTGGGCCTACTCCGGGGTTCAGATCCTGATGAAGGAAGATCGACTGTACTCTTTTCCATAGATACTGCCTGACCTACTGAGTTCCTCCAGCATTTTGTGTGTGTTGCCAACGTAGATTGGGAGACAGCTACACTCCGTCCACCAGAAAAGGTGGGATTTCCACTGGACACCCAGTTCAATTCTACTTCCCATTCCTTTTCTGACATATCAGTCCATGGCCACCTTTACTGCCACATGAGGCCACACTCAGGGATTTCTTGAAATTCCAGTAATTGCACCCTGCCTTCACCATTCCCCATTCCCCCCTCTTGCCTCATCTCCTTATCAGCCCATCATGTCCCTCTGGAGCTTCTACCCCTTCTCTTTGCTCCATGAACTTCTGTCCCCTCCTGTCAGATTCCCTCTTCTCCAGCCCTTCACCTCTTTCAACCAATTGACTTCCCAGCTCTTTACTTCACCACTCTCCCGCTCCCAGTTCCACCTATCACCTACTACCTTGTACTTCTTCCTCCCTTCCCCATCTTACTCTGACTTCCCATCTTTCTTTTCCCCAGTCGTGATGAAGGATCTCGGCCTGAAACTCTTTTCCATAGATGCTGCCAGGCCTGCTGAGTTCCTCCGGCATTTTGAATATAAATATCAACGTCGCATAAATTGTGCATTCTTTGATAATAAATGTACCTTGACCAAGCCTCCATAATCTTCTGTGGCGGCGATTTGTAAACGTTCACTATCTTTTGAATGAGGAACTTTCTCCTCATTTCTGACTTCGTCTTCTTTTGATCTCTGATCTTTCTCATCAAGGAAAACTTCCTTCCTGTATCTACCCATTTTGGGGGTGTTTTGGTGGCGGGGTGAAGATATGTCTCTACCAAAGGTGCTCCTTCCCTCCATTAGCCTGCGGGTCACCCTTGGGCAAGGTGTAGCACTTGCTTAGCCCCCAATCAGGGTCATGTGAAGCCACTGGAGCAGGTGGTGGATGGTCGTATGAGCAGCTGGTGCATATCACAAACCCCGGTAATGTGATTACTGATGTCAGGCAGTCAATCTCTGAAGAGTATTGACAATGACTGGGGTCACTGTGTTGTAAAGACACTGTCCAGAAGAAGGCAATGGCAAACCATTTCTGTAGAAAAATTTGTCAAGATCAGTCATGGTCGTGAACCATAATCACCCACCTCATACGAGACGGCACATAATGATGATATAATAATGTCACTTCCCATTGTTACTTACTGTGAAGACCAGAGGAATTGCCCTCTTAACCACTTGCCACCAATACAGGAACCAATCTAGTGAATCTCCACTCCTTTCCACTTCCTCCACAGCAGGTGCATTTTTTTAAAGCTAGAGACTAAAACCCAACATAGTCTGTTTGTTTCACCTACATGTCAGCTTCTAAAGACTTGTTTGCAAGGACTTCTAGACCTCTTTGAATGTCAGTATTTCTGTTTTCTTTCCCCACCTTACAGTTTTTCACATTATATTCCATCCACCATTATCATTAGCCTCCCAGTCAACTTGACTTTGCTGAAAAGAAAGCGCTGTCAACATTGCACAATCCTACTCTTTCTGCTAAAGCTCAGTTTTACCACATCCATAAGTCAGGTGTCGGTAACACGGGCCGGGGGGGTGGGGTGGAGGGGGCTTGTACAACATATGCAATGTTTGAAACGTGTTTGTATGAGTGTTCAGAATGGAAAGGCATCGGGTAATGTGGACAAAAGGGGTTAGTGTGGATTGGGCTCAGTGTGGATGACCACCAGGTTCAGTGTAGATGAGTGGACTGAAAGGGCCTCTTTCAGTGCTGTATGTTTCTGTAAAAGTGAAGAATAAAAGGTGGGTAAACAGATCCCTAAAACTGAATGCTGAAGGTAACATCCCAGATGTGACATCAGAGCCAGCAGTCATGGCAGCTTTGACAAGAATAGCACAGGTATGTAGCACCCAGAACCTTCATGAAGGGCTGGCTCACTCCAGAGTCCCCTCAGTCAATGGCACTGATTGACAGCAATTGCTCAGCTTTTGGTGCTGAAGCAAGAGCTGATAAACAACATTGGCAACACCCTCCCACCTGTTCTATAACAGATCTGAAACCGGAAGATCCAGAAACCCATGGACAGATGGAAAACAGCAAAAATAAAATAAAAGCAAAACGCCCCCAGTATACTGTTGTTTTCCTTTTCACAGAGGCCAAGATTGAGATTTGATAATTGAACTTACTTTGCATAGAAAAAAAAGCAATTTAAACTTTCCGCTTTATATTAAACTCTATAACCAGTGATCCACCTCAACCCTAAAGGTGAACATTTTCAGATAATGAGGAGAATATCAGATGCAGACAAACTGAAACATTGTGGTAATGATTGCTCTGCACTGAGACAGGAACATAGAAATGTGAACAGGATTGTAGAGTTCCATGGATAAACAGGTTGGTAACAAGAAAAGGGGATAAAACTGGTTGAGTAAGTAGAAAAGGCAGAAAGGTTAGAGAGAGAGGAATGAACACCACATCATTCAAGAGAAAAATGTTTCTTGTAATCATAAAGTGAAAGTCAAAAACTGCAGGCACCAGAAACTTCAAACAAGAACAAAAACACTGGGATACTTTACAGGGAAGGCAGCATCTGTGGAGAAAGATACAGAGAAAATATACATGTTTACAGTTGCCGGGAGGGATGGGAACAGAAATAAATAGGTGTGTGATAGAAAGATGGGGTGAGAGAGGGGGGAGAGGGGAGAAGAGGACAGAGGGGGTGAGACAAATGGAGGGGAGCAGAGAGGGAGGGGAAGGGGGAAGGGGGGACAGTAAGGTAAAAGAGAAGGGGAGAGTAGGGAGCAGAGAGTTGGAGAGAAGTGGGAGTGGGCTGAGTCGGGAAGAGGGGGGAGACAGAGGCAGAACAGATGGGAGGGGGAACAGGGTGATAGAAGGGGGAAACAGGTGAGAAAGGGGGAAGACGTGAGAAGGGGGAAAGGGGGAGTGGAGAGTGAGGGGGAGAGGGATGAGAAAGGAGAGAAAGGCAGAAGAGAGAAGAGGGGAAACAGGGTATTAAAAAGGGGGAAGGGATGAGAAAGAGGGAAGAGGTGACAGTGGGGAAAAGAGGGGGTGAAGTGGAAGAGAGGGAACAGAAAGGAGAGAGAAAGTGGCCTGTCAGAGAGAGATATGGAGGGTGGTAGAGTGGGGTGAGGGTGGAGGGTGGAGAGGAAGGGGAGTGGGAATGGAGAGAGAAGAGGGAGAGGACGTAGAGGAGGGGGATGGGGAAGGTGGGAGGGCTGTGGGGGGGAGAGGAGTGGGATGGGGAGGAGATGGGGAGAGATGGGTGAGAGGAGATAGGTGAGAGGAGATGGGTGAGAGGAGATAGAGGGGGAGGAAATAGAGGCTGAGGAGACAGAGGGGGAAGGAGATAGAGGGGGGAGGAGATTGAGGGGGAGGAGATAGGGGGGAGGAGATAGGGGGAGGAGATAGAGGGGAGGAGAAAGAGGGGGAGGAGATAGAGGGGGAGGAGATAGAGGGGGGAGGAGATAGAAGGGGAGGAGATAGATGGGGAGGAGATAGATGGGGAGGAGATAGATGGGGAGGAGATAGAGGGGGGAGGAGATAGAGGGGGAGGAGATAGAGGGGGAGGAGATAGAGGGGGAGGAGATAGAGGGGGGAGGAGATAGAGGCGGAGGAAGTAGAGGCGGAGGAGGTAGAGGCGGAGGAGGTAGAGGCGGAGGAGGTAGAGGGGGAGGAGATAGAGAGGAGGAGATAGAGGGGGAGGAGATAGAGGGGGAGGAGATAGAGGGGAGGAGATAGAGGGGAGGAGATAGATGGGGAGGAGATAGAGGGGAGGAGATAGAGGGGAGGAGATAGAGGGGAGGAGGTAGAGGGGGGAGGAGATAGAGGCGGAGGAGGTAGAGGCGGAGGAGGTAGAGGCGGAGGAGGTAGAGGGGGAGGAGATAGAGAGGAGGAGATAGAGGGGGAGGAGGTAGAGGGGAGGAGATAGAGGGGGAGGAGATAGAGGGGGAGGAGATGGGGAGGAGATAGAGGGGGAGGAGACAGAGGGGGAGGAGACAGAGGGGGAGGATATAGAGGGGGAGGAGACAGAGGGGGAGGATATAGAGGGGGAGGATATGGAGGGGAGGAGACAGAGGGGGAGGAGACAGAGGGGGAGGAGACAGAGGGGGAGGAGACAGAGGGGGAGGAGATAGAGGGGAAGGAGATAGCGATAGAGGGGGAGGGTGGGGAGAGTGGAGATACGGAGGGGAGGGACGTGGAGAGTGGAGATAGGGAAGGGAGGAAAGAAGAAAGAGATAGGGGAGATTGAAAAGAGGGGTTGGGAAAGGAGTGGCTGTTTGCGAGGTGGAAGGGGTAGTTTGCAGAGAGAAGGGGGAGATAGGTAGGGAGGTGGGGGGTGATGGGGAGAAGTGGGAGAGATGAAAAAGAGGGAAGTGGGAGAGGGGGAGTGAGGGGTGGTTGAGACCGGGAGGAGGAGATGGGAGAGTGGAAGAGGGAGATGGGGGGAAAGAGGGTGAGGTGTAGAATTGCGCGAAGGGGGAGAGGAAGGGCAGAGGTGGAGGGAGAGGGAGAGGGGTGAGCTGGGTGTAAGGAGAGGAAGGAAGGCAGGAGAAGTGAAGAGAGGTTAGGGGGTGACAGCAGGAAGATAAGGGAGAGAGTAAGGGGAGATAGTTGGATACAGTGGAGATACAGGGGATATGAGAGTAAATATGGAGGGGGGAGCAAGAGGAGGAAGGGGGTGTCAGAATGGGGAGGGGGAGTGATGGTTAGTGAGTAGCAAGGGGAGAGATAGAGAAGGGCTGGAGATAGGGGGAGAGCTAGAAATAAGGGGGAGAAAGGGGAGGTAGGGCAGCAGAATATGGAGTGAGATGGGGGAGTGAGTGGGAGAGAGTGAATATTGGGGATAGATAGGGAAAGAGAGGGGTGAAGTGGGGGTTAATAGGAGGAAAGAGGGGGAGTGACAATGGAGGGAGGGGTGTCAGAGAGAGGGAGGAGGTAGAGAGATATCAACCAAATATGGTTTCAGCTTTGTAAATAAATACCCAAATGTTTTTCTAGTCATCTGGAAGTGAATGACATAGAATTTCAGCTCCTACAACAAAGAAACAAAGTACTGCAGATTGAAGAATCCTGAAATTGAAAAGAGTGCTCCTAACACACAGAGAAACCAAGGTGTATTAGGGGATAATTGTCCATGTGAACTAGAAAATACCGGATATGTAACAGGTTTTATGCAACTGGAACAACAGGAATTCTGCAGATGCTGGAAATTCAAGCAACACACATGGAAGTTGCTGGTGAACGCAGCAGGCCAGGCAGCATCTCTAGGAAGAGGTACAGTCGACGTTTCAGGCCGAGATCCTCTTTATGCAACTGGAGGAGGTTGGAGTGGATTAAAGACAGAGTGGAATGCAGGTGAGATTAAGAAATAAATGGCAAACTCATGAATAAGAGGGGTAATGAGACAAGTAAAAGTTAGGACGACTGAAGGTGAAAAAGTATGTAACAATACCAATAACAGAAGCTGGGTCTAGAAACATCCCATCAACACATAAGATGCTGGAATCCAAGGACAAGCAGTTTAGCAGAGGAGCTGCAGCTTGAAGCTTAAGATCAGTAGTATTTTGAGAAACAGGGATTCCAACCTGTGCTGCTTCTTTCTAGCACAGTAATCATATTTCCAGGGCTGAATATTTTGCAGCTCTTTATTGTGGAGGGTAGTGAAGGGTCACATGCAGAAATGTAGAGAAAGGGATGAAGATATGTCAGAGTAGACTGTCAAACTCAGGGAAGGGAATGGACGGCTGAAGAACAAGGAAGGCGTCCTGAGCTGTTGCTGTGAAAGGTGGTCTTGTCAGAAGTAGTTCCCATGGTATTCTCCTGTCCTAGTCAACATGGGCTTCAAAAGGCGGGGCAGATCATTATAAGAAAAGTCAGTCTGCAGAGGGTCGTAGTGTTTGCAACAGTAGTAGATGGATTTTTTCTTACCGCTAAGAATATCATTTTACTTCCACCATATAAGCAGGGAATGCTTGAAGTACTCAGAGAAGCAGGCAGTTTCTGAGTGAATGGAGAGCATGGGGAGAGAAACAGAGTAAATGACCTCTCCATTGGAACATCTGATCATCAGTTGGAAACATTATCTCTGTTTCTCTCTCCACTAAACCTGCCTGGTCTCCTGAGTATTTGAAACATTACCTCTTTTTTTATTTTAGCATTCCAGCATTCTAATTACTTCTGGATAGGACTGCACCCATTTGAAGTTCTGTTCACTGGTGTCGTTCGTCGCTCATTTGTGATTTCATTGGACTCCAGTGGCATTCCATCCAGCTTCAAATTAATCTTCACATAAAAGCAACTTGCAATGAATTTCTAAATTTAATTGACTGATATAGATAAGAAACCAACCCATCTCACTAATCTTGTCATAAAGAAAACCTCCTTTTCAGCTCCCTAAGCTTTGATGGCATACACATTATAACAGCTAATGGAGAACATCCAGAAGTCCCTGGGGCACTACATCATGAGCCTAAAAGACAATTATTGGTGCTTTTGCCTTCATTCTAACTTTGACTGTGCTTAAATGATGAGCATTTTGTTAGAGTTGAAAAATCTTGAAATAATACAATTATAGTGGCTCAAGGCCAGATCTAACTCTCAGGAGAATACATTTTTTTCTTGCTGAAAACCTATAAAGACTCCAACATTCTACAAGCCAAGGGTTGGTGGCAATGCGGGAGAGGATGTGAACTGCGTGATGATTCATTTGGCAAAGGTTAAATTAAAATGTGTTAGAATTATAAAAGTCATAGAGTTTTAATGTATCCATCAGAAGAAATACTTGGAATCCAGGATGCTGGAACTCCAAATAAATTCACCCATTTAGATCGCTGCTGAAAAGGTTTGTTCCTGACCCTGGGTGCTGTCGGTGTGGAAATTACATGTTCTTCCTGTGACCACATGGGTTTTCCCCCTGGCTGTTTGGTTTCCCAAAGGCGTGTGGGTTGTAGATTAATTAACATTGTACTTTTTTCCGAGTGTGTCAGTGAATAGTAAAGTCTGGAGGGTTAGAGAGGAGGGTTAGCAACCACCTCAGGAGATGGCTGGGGCTGCCAAAGAGCCTGAGCAGCATCGCACTCTATGGACACCACAACAAACTGCAACTGCCCTTCAAATCCTTGGAGGAAGAATTCAAGGCAACAAGAGTCAGAGAAGTGCTACATTATAGGGACTCAAGTGATCCGAAGGTGGCTAGAGCAGGGAACCAAGTGAGGACTGGCAGGAAGTGGAGGGCAGAGGAAGCTGTTCAGGAAGCAGAGGCAAGGCTGCGTCACAGGAGGCTGGTGGGAGTGGTCACACAAGGCCGAGCTGGGCTAGGATCCTTTCCAACTCCCCAAATGGACACCAGAGGGAAGGAAAGGTGTCGTCTAGTTCAGGAGGAGGTGAGAGCAGTAGTGGAGGAGATGAGAGCCTGCAAGGCGGTGGAAATGAAGCAACAGGGAGCTTGGACAAGATGGGAGAATGCGGTTGAGAGGAAAGTGACCTGGGCTGATCTTTGGAAAGCCGAACCACACCGCATCCAATTTCTCATCCAGGCAGTGTACGATGTGCTTCCAAGCCCATCAAACCTGCACACATGGGGCAAGGCAGAGTCATCTGCGTGCCCACTGTGCTCCAAGCGAGGAACCCTGGAGCACATCCTCAGCGGCTGTGCAAGGGCACATGGTGAGGGACAGTACAGGTGGAGGCATGATCAGGTCCTGAAGACCATCGCTGAAGCCGTCAGTGCAGGAGTTGAGTGGGCAAAGCGGTCCTGACCGTCCAAGCAGACCATTGCCTTTGTCAGAGCTGGGGAGCAGCCAACACCTGCCAAAAGAACATCTGCAGGCATTCTGACCCCTGCAAGGGACTGGCAGCTGTTGACGGACCTCGAAGGGCAGCTGAAGTTCCCCAACCATATCGCAGCCACCACCCTGTGACCAGCCATTGTCCTAGTGTCTGAGTCTACTAAGCAAGTGGTGCTGCTGGAGCTGACAGTCCCATGGGAAGATAGCTTGGAAGAGGTCTTTGAAAGGAAGCTCTCCAAGTACGCAGGACTGGTCAGCAACTGTCAGCAGGCTGGATGGAGAGCGAGGAGTCTCCCAGTGGAGGTTGTTTGTAGGGGATTCATAGCCCGTTCTTCAGTTAGAGCCTTCAGCATTTTGGGCATCGAGGGAGAGAGGAAGAGGAGAGCCATCCGCAGTACCACTGATGCGGCAGAGAGGACCTCAAGATGGCTGTGGCTCAAAAGAGGGGAGCCATGGAGTCATAAGTAGCTAGCCATCTGGACACAAGCTGGGGTCTGATCAGCCCCGGCTGGGTCACCTGGAGGAGGTTGTATGATGTTGAAAGACCCGAAACACCCGATGATTCCAGGAACATCACTGAAGATGTGTCCAGAGTGGGCTGAAGGCCCTGTTTTCATGCTGGATACCTAAAAAAAGGGAAACCATGAATGACTCCCTGGTTTTTGATGGCAATCAGAAATAAAAGTAGTCAAAGAAAAGAAACAGATTTCAAAACTATTAATGTTTGGTTATGTAGAGTCACAAATGGCCCTAGGCGATGGTTGGAAGTGGAGAGGTTCACTGGCAAGTGCACAATGTCCACAACTCCACAACAAGCGAAGCAGCCCAAGCCCACATGTAGGAAGACTGAGAAAACATTCCCTTCTCAACCTTTTACCCAATAGGGTTAACATATAACATATCTGCTATAGAGAAAGTCTTCGATATCTATAACCCACATAATTTTGTATGCTTCAATCAAGCCCCACCTCTGCTCATTGGGCTCCTCTACTCTAAGTAAATCACAGCCGTTCCAGTCCATGTGATAGCCTAGTGAATCTCCTCTGCAATCATACCCTTCCTACAGTGTGGTAAATGCACACCGCATTCCAGCTATGGACTGACCAATGTTTTGTGTTATGGATGTTTGACAACTTTCTTGCTCTAAGGTTCTACACACTGGCCAGTAAAGTCAAGAACGTTACACGTGGACACTTTCATGGATAGGAAAGGAGGTTTATAGGCCAAAAGCAGACAGGGTATGCACCTTGGCAGTAAAGGGCCCATTTCCAAGCTATATAATTCTGACTCCAGTACAGGTTGTAAGCCAACTTATCTACAGGCGGCTGCTCCCTTCACATATTCTTGGACACATACATAGACATCCTCTGTTCTTTGGTACTTCCTAGGGCCATACCATTCAATGTGTATAACTCAGTCACATTAGTCCTTCTAAAAGAGTGTTACTTCATTTTTTAAAGGATTAAATTCAATCTGCCATCATATCAACTCAGTATAATTCAGCAATTGAAGAGCATCAATTTCACATTCAACATCAGCAATCTTCATGCCAACTGCAAATGTTTCTGAAATTCACACCCAGACTGTTCCTGTATATAACTACAGTAAGGATCCCAAGCACTGATCCCTGTGGTACACCACACATTACAGATTTCCAATCACTAAAAGAACCCTCAGTCGTAATTTTCTGCCTCCTATCACTAAACCAATTTCAGAGCTAGTTTGCCAAATTACCCTAGGCTCTTGCCTATTAGATTGGTCTGTCATGCGGATCTTGCCAGATACCTTAAAAGGTAAAAGGTTGGGTATTCTGTAGTGAGTAACTCACCTTCTTACACCATTATTTCCTTCCGTAATCTCACAAGGCACAAGCCAGGAGTGTGCCACAATACTACCCACTTTCCTAAATGAGTGCATCTCTAACAACAGCCCAACTACATTGGAAGTAAATGTATAGTACTCCAATCCACACTGCACAGTCACTAACCCAATACTAGTGGGCCATTTCTGCAAAATAAGCCAACATTGGATTTACTCAACTAGGTTACTTCAACCATTCAGCTGCCCAGATGCAGAGTCTCCAAGACCAAGAAAAGCTGATGTCGGGTACAGGGGAAACACCAACATTTGTAAGTTCCTCCCCACATCCAGTCTTGGGAATGTATTATCATATTTTTCTATGGTAACTAAGTCATTCAAAATGAACACAACTGACCAGGAAGCAGAATAAATAGAGTTGAAGTTAGTGGTTCACCATCACATCAAGGGTAATTATGGCTGGCCAATAATTGTCAACCTTTATAAGTAAACCCACATCACT